>NC_081183.1:45804755-45999811 GCF_029867415.1 Vicia villosa | reverse complement strand
TCGGTACGGAATGAAGGATAGAAAAACACTTAGAAAGGGGGGGGTTTGAATAAGTGTAGCTTTAAAAACTTGACAGATAAAAATAAATTGCACAGTTATTTTTATCCTGGTTCGTTGTTAACTAAACTACTCCAGTCCACCCCCGCAGAGATGATTTACCTCAACTGAGGATTTAATCCACTAATCGCACGGATTACAATGGTTTTCCACTTAGTCCGCAACTAAGTCTTCCAGAGTCTTCTGATCACACACTGATCACTCCAGGAACAACTGCTTAGATACCCTCTAAGACTTTTCTAGAGTCTACTGATCAACACGATCACTCTAGTTACAATCTGCTTAGTTCACTCCTAAGACTTCCTAGAGTATTCTGATCAACACGATCACTCTAGTTCCTTACAACTTAATGTAATCAATTCTAAGAGTTTACAAATGCTTCTTAAAAGCGATAATCACAACTGTGATATTTCTCTTAATCGTTTAAGCTTAATCTCACTAATATATTACAACAGCAATGTAGTGAGCTTTGATGAAGATGAAGATTCTGAGTTTTGATTTGAACAGCGTTTCAGCAAGTTTGATAAGCGTTGTTTTGTTCAGAATTGTTAACCTTGCTTCTCATCAGAACTTCATATTTATAGGCGTTGGAGAAGATGACCGTTGAATGCATTTAATGCTTTGCGTGTTCCGTACAGCATCGCATTTAATGTTATACGCTTTTGTCAACTACCTCGAGCCTTGTTCACGCTGTGTCTACTGACGTAGCCCTTAATAGCTTTTAACGTTCCTTTTGTCAGTCAGCGTAGCTTGCCACTTGTACTTTCTTCTGATCTGATGTTTGTGAATGCAACGTTTGAATATCATCAGAGTCAAACAGCTTGGTGCATAGCATCTTCTGATCTTCTGACCTTGAAGTGCTTCTGAGCGTGATACCATCTTCTGAGCTTCAGTGCTTCTGATCTCATGTTCTTCTGATGCTTCCATAGACCCATGTTCTGATTCTGCTTCGACCATCTTCTGATGTCTTGCCAGACCATGTTCTGATGTTGCATGCTGAACCATTTGAGACAAAGCTTCTGAGCGCTGAATTATGCGTACTCTTTATATATATTTCCTGAAAGGGAAATTGCATTGGATTAGAGTACCATATTATCTTAAGCAAAATTCATATTATTGTTATCATCAAAACTAAGATAATTGATCAGAACAAATCTTGTTCTAACAATCTCCCCCTTTTTGATGATGACAAAAACATATATAAATGATATGAATTTGCGATCAGAAAGAATAGTTGGCAAAAGACAAATTACACAGCTATAGCATAAGCATATGAATATGTCTCCCCCTGAGATTAACAATCTCTCCCTGAGATAAATAATCTCCCCCTGAAATAAATACTCGAAGAACTTTAATAAAAGACTTCCCTGATTATTTAGGTAGAGACGATCATATAAGCTTCTTGTCTTCAGAGAATTCATAGCTTCTGACTTCTGCTTCCATAGGACAGCTTCAGAACTAGAATTTCCTTAGATCCCTAGAACACTCACAGCTTCTGATTCCTGCTTCCATCTAGGACAGCTTCAGAACTTGAATTTCTTTGATCTTCTGAACATTCACAGCTTCTGATTTCTGCTTCCATTCAGGACAGCTTCAGAACTTGAATTTCTTTGATCTTCTGAACATTCACAGCTTCTGATTTCTGCTTCCATCTAGGACAGCTTCAGAACTTGAATTTCTTTGATCTTCTGAACATTCACAGCTTCTGATTTCTGCTTCCATTCAGGACAGCTTCAGAACTTGAATTTCTTTGATCTTCTGAACATTCACAGCTTCTGATTTCTGCTTCCATTCAGGACAGCTTCAGAACTTGAGTTTTCTGGATCTTTAGAACATTCGCAGCTTCTGATTTCTGCTTCCCTCGGATAGCTTCAGAGCTTTGAATTTCTACCAACATCACTTCATGCTAGATTTGTATCAGAACATTGTTGAATGTACCAGAGCATCATCTGAGCATCTCTACATCCTGAAATGTTACAGAACAAAAACTAAACGACAAAAGTCAGCATGAACGAGTTAGAACATAAAATGTATGTTAGAACACATTATATGTATCAGAGCCATAACATTATATGTATCAGAGCAAATAATATATCAGAGCAAATAGAATTTTGTCAAATCAAGTAGACAAATATAGATCAAATTCTATTATCAGTGCTTCTGATTCATTCTTCTTTCTTGCTTCTGATTTCTGAAGCTTGACAGCACTCGGCTTGCTTCAGTTTCCATGGTTTTGCTTCTTGTGTTTGCTTTGAAGATTCTCTTCAGTATACCTGCAAAACACTTAAACCATGTAGAACTTGCAGTTCTTGTTAGTGAATGTGTGGGAGCTTTACCCAGCAACTGATAGATTAATCAAATCATTTATCATTTATCTTTCTCCCCCTTTTTGTCATAACATCAAAAAGCAATATGGGTCTATGGTCGGTGTCCCTTCAACTGCACGCACGTTTATCCATGAATAGTAACGACAGGTTTACCATCCCGAGATAAAACGTAACAGCTGTTTTGCTTTAAAAGAGGTTCTGAATCAACTTAGACAATGAAACGTTAGTAATAATCGAATCATAATTTCTAAAAGATTTCAATCAGAACTTCTGATATAAAAAAAAAATAATCCATTTTCATTTCAGAAGATACTCATACATGAGAACTTCTCATCTTCTCATTCTGGGCATAAATCCATACTGATGTTCTTCAGAATGAACTTAAACCTATCTTCAACCAGGGGTTTTGTAAAGATATCGGCCCATTGATGGTCTGTATCAACAAAGTTTAAAGATATAACACCCTTCTGAACATAGTCCCTTATGAAATGATGTTTAATCTCAATATGTTTAGCTTTTGAATGAAGAATAGGATTCTTAGATAAACATATAGCAGAAGTATTATCACAGAATATAGGAATGTTACTCTCAAATATCTGATAATCTTCTAACTGACTCTTCATCCAGAGCATCTGTGTACTACAACCAGCAGCAGCGACATATTCTGCTTCTGTTGTTGATAGAGCAATAGTTGCTTGCTTCTTGCTATACCAAGAGATCAAATGACTTCCAAGAAACTGGCAACTTCCTGAAGTACTTTTTCTTTCAATTCTGTCTCCAGCATAATCAGCATCGCAGAATCCTACTAAGTTGTATTCTTTAGATTTTCTGTAAACTAAGCCAACATTAGTAGTACCTTTCAGATACCTTAGAATTCTCTTAACAGCAGTTAAATGAGATTCTCTAGGATCTGATTGGAATCTAGCACACAAACAAACACTGAACAGAATGTCAGGTCTAGAAGCAGTCAGATATAGAAGAGATCCAATCATACCTCTGTATAACTTCTGATCTACCTTCTTACTTACCTCATCCTTACCTAGGATGCATGTTGGATGCATAGGAGTTTTGGCTTCTTTGCAGTCTAGAAGATTAAACTTCTTCAGAAGTTCCTTCACATACTTGGTTTGATGAACATACGTTCCTTCTGATGTTTGATTTATTTGTATTCCAAGGAAATACTTGAGTTCTCCCATCATGCTCATTTCAAACTCAGCCTGCATAGACTTAGCAAACTCCTTTCCAAGTGTAGCATTAGATGTTCCAAAAATAATATCATCTACATATATTTGACAAATTAAAATATCCCTTTTAAAGGTTTTACAAAAGAGAGTAGTGTCCACTTTTCCTCTAGTGAAACCATTATCCAGAAGGAAAGAACTTAAGCGTTCATACCAAGCTCTGGGAGCCTGTTTCAATCCATACAATGATTTCTTAAGTTTAAAAACATGATTAGGAGACATAGAGTCTTCAAAACCAGGAGGTTGATGGACATAAACTTCTTCATCTATATAACCATTTAAGAAGGAACTCTTGACATCCATTTGATAAAGAGTGATGTTATGTTGAGTGGCAAATGAAATTAATAGACGAATAGATTCTAACCTGGCCACTGGTGCAAAGGTTTCTGTATAATCAATCCCTTCTTGCTGACTATAACCCTGAGCCACCAGTCTGGCTTTGTTCCTTACCACTTCACCTTTCTCACTGAGCTTGTTTCTGAAGACCCATTTTGTACCAATTATATTGAATCCATCTGGTCTAGGAACAAGATCCCAAACATCATTCCTTGTAAACTGATTCAGTTCTTCTTGCATAGCAATTATCCAGTCTGGATCTTCTAGAGCATGATCAACAGAAGTTGGCTCGATCAAAGATACAAGACCTAATTGACAGTCTGCATTGTTCTTAAGGAATGCTCTTGTTCTGATTGGATCATCCTTCTTTCCAAGAATGACATCTTCTGAATGACCAGAGATGAGTCTGGATGATCTTCTGACAGATGGTTCTTCAGAAATACTTAGATCCTCCAGAGAAGCTGATACTTGATCTTCAGATTCTTTGCTTCTGAGAAGCTCTGCTTCTGATGCGTTGCTTCTTGGCTCAACAACTTCTGATATATCAATATCACAATCTGCAAAATTATCAAACTGCTTTGGTTTTTCAGAACCAAGCTTATCATCAAACCTGATATTGATTGATTCTTCTACAATCAATGTTTCAGTATTGTATACTCTGTAGCCTTTTGAGCGTTCAGAATATCCAAGAAGGAAACATTTTTGTGCTTTGGAATCAAACTTACCAAGATGATCTTTAGTGTTCAGAATAAAGCATACACATCCAAAAGGATGGAAATATGAAATGTTGGGCTTTCTATTCTTCCACAATTCATAGGGAGTCTTATTTAGAATAGGTCTGATAGAGATTCTATTCTGAATATAGCATGCAGTGTTTATTGCTTCTGCCCAGAAATGCTTAGCCATATTGGTTTCATTGATCATGGTTCTGGCCATTTCTTGCAGAGTCCTATTCTTTCGTTCTACAACCCCATTTTGCTGTGGAGTTCTAGGACAAGAGAAATCATGGGCAATACCATTTTCTTTGAAGAACTCTTCAAAGGATCTGTTCTCAAATTCACCACCATGATCACTTCTGACCTTTATGATTTTACACTCTTTTTCAGATTGAATCTGAATGCAGAAATCAAAGAACACTGAATGAGTCTCATCCTTGTGTTTCAAGAATTTTACCCATGTCCAGCGGCTATAATCATCTACGATGACTAATCCATATTTCTTCCCTCTGACAGATGCTGTTTTGACTGGGCCAAACAGATCAATGTGCAAGAGTTCTAATGGCCTTGAGGTAGAAACAACATTCTTGGACTTGAATGCAGGTTTGGAGAACTTGCCCTTTTGACATGCTTCACAAAGAGCATCTGATTTGAATTTCAGATTAGGGAGTCCTCTGACCAGATCCAGTTTGTTAATCTGAGAAATCTTTCTCAAACTAACATGACCTAATCTTCTGTGCCAGACCCACTGCTCTTCAGAAACAGACATAAGACAAGTCACCTTCTGACTCATAAGATCTTGCAGATCTGTCTTATAAATGTTGTTCTTCCTCTTGCCTGTAAATAGGATTGAGCCATCCTTCTGATTTACAGCCTTGCAAGACTCTTGATTAAAGATTATATCATAACCATTGTCACTTAATTGACTGATAGATAAGAGGTTATGTGTTAATCCTTCTACAAGAAGTACATTAGAAATGGAAGGAGAGTTACCAGACTTTATAGTTCCAGAGCCAATTATCTTGCCCTTCTGATCTCCTCCAAACTTGACTTCTCCTCCAGACTTAAGCACCAGGTCTTGGAACATAGACCTTCTTCCTGTCATGTGTCGCGAGCATCCAGAGTCCAGGTACCATGACATGTTGTGCTTTGTCCTTTTTGCAGTCAAGGATATCTGCAATAGGAATAATCTTATCCTTAGGTACCCACATTTTCTTGGGTCATTTCTTGTTAGATTTTCTCAAGTTCTGATTGAACTTGGGTTTAACATTGTAAGCAATAGGAGGAACAGCATGATAATTTTTAATGTGAGTTTCATGATATTTCCTAGGTTGTGTCACATGCTTTTTGGTGTGTGTTATGTGAAAACTTTGAGCATGTGAAGTGTGCCTAATATCATGGGAGTGGCCATACTTGAACTGATCATACAATGGCTTGTATGTGATTTTCATTTCATCAACAGGTTCAAGTTTGTATGGGGTTTCACCCTCAAAACCAATGCCTACTCTTTTGTTTCCAGACACAGCATATATCATAGAAGCTAGCTGACTTCTGCCAATACTTCTAGATAAGAACTTCCTGAAACTTAAATCATATTCTTTCAGAATATGGTTTAGACTGGGAGTGGATTTTTCTGAATCAGAAGGAGATCCAACATTATTGGATGATTTTAAAAGTTTTTCTTTTAATTCAGAATTCTCCAACTCAAGCTTCTTTGTTTCAAATTCAAATTGCTTTTTCAGCTTTTTGTATTTGAGACTAATCTGAGACTTGAGTTCCAGAAGTTCAGTTAGACCGGAAACTAACTCATCTCTAGTAAGTTCAGAAAATACCTCTTCAGAATCTGATTCTGATGTAGATTCTGATCCGTCATCTTCTGTCGCCATCAGCGCACAGTTAGCCTGCTCATCTTCAGAGTCTGAATCATCTTCTGACTCATCCCAGGTTGCCATAAGACTTTTCTTCTTATGAAACTTCTTCTTGGGATTTTCCTTCTGAAGATTTGGACATTCATTCTTGTAGTGTCCAGGCTCATTGCATTCATAACACATGACCTTCTTCTTGTCAAATCTTCTATCATCGGAAGATTCTCCACGTTCAAATTTCTTTGAACTTCTGAAGCCTCTGAACTTCCTTTGCGTGGTCTTCCAGAGTTGATTTAGCCTTCTGGAGATCAGGGACAGTTCATCTTCTTCTTCAGATTCTGATTCTTCAGGATCTTCTTCTCTGGCCTGAAAAGCGTTAGTGCATTTCTTGATATTTGATTTTAATGCAATAGACTTACCTTTCTTTTGAGGCTCATTTGCGTCCAGCTCTATTTCATGACTCCTCAAGGCACTGATGAGCTCTTCCAGAGAAACTTCATTCAGATTCTTTGCAATCTTGAATGCAGTCACCATAGGACCCCATCTTCTGGGTAAGCTTCTGATGATCTTCTTTACGTGATCAGCCTTGGTGTATCCCTTGTCAAGAACTCTCAATCCAGCAGTAAGAGTTTGAAATCTTGAAAACATCTTTTCAATGTCTTCATCATCCTCCATCTTGAAGGCTTCATACTTCTGGATTAAAGCTAGAGCTTTAGTCTCCTTGACTTGAGCATTTCCTTCATGAGTCATTTTCAAGGACTCATATATGTCATAGGCCGTTTCCCTGTTAGATATCTTCTCATACTCAGCATGAGAGATAGCATTCAGCAAAACAGTTCTGCATTTATGATGATTCCTGAAAAGCTTTTTCTGATCATCATCCATTTCTTGCCTTGTCAGCTTTACGCCTCTGGCATTTACATGATGTTTGTAACCATCCATCAGAAGATCCCATAGATCACCATCTAGACCCAGAAAGTAACTTTCCAGTTTATCTTTCCAGTATTCAAAGTTTTCACCATCAAATACCGGCGGTCTAGTATAACCATTGTTACCGTTGTATTGCTCAGCAGAGCCAGATGTAGATGCAGGTGTAGGTGTAGACTTTTCACTTTCATCAACCATCTTTTACAGAAGCGTTTTTCTCTTCCTGAATCTTTTCTAAACACGGTTAAGTGCTTGCACCTTAGAACCGGCGCTCTGATGCCAATTGAAGGATAGAAAAACACTTAGAAAGGGGGGGTTTGAATAAGTGTAGCTTTAAAAACTTGACAGATAAAAATAAATTGCACAGTTATTTTTATCCTGGTTCGTTGTTAACTAAACTACTCCAGTCCACCCCCGCAGAGATGATTTACCTCAACTGAGGATTTAATCCACTAATCGCACGGATTACAATGGTTTTCCACTTAGTCCGCAACTAAGTCTTCCAGAGTCTTCTGATCACACACTGATCACTCCAGGAACAACTGCTTAGATACCCTCTAAGACTTTTCTAGAGTCTACTGATCAACACGATCACTCTAGTTACAATCTGCTTAGTTCACTCCTAAGACTTCCTAGAGTATTCTGATCAACACGATCACTCTAGTTCCTTACAACTTAATGTAATCAATTCTAAGAGTTTACAAATGCTTCTTAAAAGCGATAATCACAACTGTGATATTTCTCTTAATCGTTTAAGCTTAATCTCACTAATATATTACAACAGCAATGTAGTGAGCTTTGATGAAGATGAAGATTCTGAGTTTTGATTTGAACAGCGTTTCAGCAAGTTTGATAAGCGTTGTTTTGTTCAGAATTGTTAACCTTGCTTCTCATCAGAACTTCATATTTATAGGCATTGGAGAAGATGACCGTTGAATGCATTTAATGCTTTGCGTGTTCCGTACAGCATCGCATTTAATGTTATACGCTTTTGTCAACTACCTCGAGCCTTGTTCACGCTGTGTCTACTGACGTAGCCTTTAATAGCTTTTAACGTTACTTTTGTCAGTCAGCGTAGCTTGCCACTTGTACTTTCTTCTGATCTGATGTTTGTGAATGCAACGTTTGAATATCATCAGAGTCAAACAGCTTGGTGCATAGCATCTTCTGATCTTCTGACCTTGAAGTGCTTCTGAGCGTGATACCATCTTCTGAGCTTCAGTGCTTCTGATCTCATGTTCTTCTGATGCTTCCATAGACCCATGTTCTGATTCTGCTTCGACCATCTTCTGATGTCTTGCCAGACCATGTTCTGATGTTGCATGCTGAACCATTTGAGACAAAGCTTTTGAGCGCTGAATTATGCGTACTCTTTATATATATTTCCTGAAAGGGAAATTGCATTGGATTAGAGTACCATATTATCTTAAGCAAAATTCATATTATTGTTATCATCAAAACTAAGATAATTGATCAGAACAAATCTTGTTCTAACACGGAAAACACCGATGAAGAGGAATGGTTATCCTATCTTAACAGAGCAGGATACATCTCCCTACCAGAGTCTGATTCACCTTGTTGTTATCCGACTAAAGGATCTGAAAATGAGACTCAACCAATCAGCGAAGAAGTTACTAACAGTTTCACCACTAGAAGTCATGGTTCATCAGAAGAAGTTCCCCCTATCTCCGAAGAGACTTGGGATACATTAGGGGAACCAAGCGGAAAATTCGACTACATGGTGAAATACTCCGCTCCTGAAAGTTCAAGAATTTCTCTTGAAGACATTGTTCCAACTGGATGGAACAGTGATTACGAGTACCTCTCTCAGCCAAAAGAGATGTATAACCCTTGCTATTCATCATCAGCATCTGGTGAAGTCATCATTGAGGATTATATCACCAAGTCACCTTCCGAGGCTACGGATCTAGAGTTCACATATATAGTTAATGCCATCTTGGGAGAAGAGCAAGACCCAAATACAGAAGAGGATAACCTCGAAAGTGTCTCCGACAACGAGTCTCTCCATTCAGAAGATTGGAAGTTTCCTCAAAATAAAAACCGACATACTCCACTTGGAAATGGGTATGCTCACACTCCTCAGTCTGCTGAAGTAGAAGAAGACCGTCTGAGTGTTGCAAAGACAGTGGTTGGTAAATCAAGACCCACAGGCCAGCTTAAGCCTAAGGTTCCAAATTACCTAGTGCACAATGGGGTTCGCCACTATTGGACAGTTGTTGAAGTTTTGACTGTTGTTCGCACTCCTAAGTAGGAACTTTCACCGTTATTTTGTCCTCTCACCATAGCCCAGGGTGAAGAGATGTTTCGTACGGCTTTGCATTTTACTATTTCTTAGGAAAATGTCCCTCTTTGCTTCACCCAAAGCAATAGAGTTTTGTTTTATAGGGTCTTTGTTTCAAGAAATGAATGTCAATAAATAAAAATATCATTTTGTTCCTTCGTTAGTTTTTCCCTTTTCTTTTTTCGGAAATTGGTAATCCTAAAAAAAACACCCTTAAAAAACGTCAAAAAATCATTAACTGCATACACCGAGTCTTCCCTCGTTGTCTAAATAAAACTTATCACACATATGCAGATTAATCATAAAATACCCCGTTGCAACGAGCGACCGTATGACTTCTCCAAGCTTTGGGTTTCCTGTATTCGAGGCAAAGGAAGAAGAAGACGAAGAAATATCAAAGGAAATTTCACGGTTACTTCAACAAAAGGAAGAGGCCATTCAGCCATACAATGAGCCTCTAGAGATCATTAACCTTGGTTCCGATGGAAACAGGAAAGAGGTTAAGATTGGAGCTTCGCTCAATTTAGAGATCAGAGAGAGTTTGATACAGCTGCTCAGAGATTTCTCAGATGTATTCGCTTGGTCTTATCAGGATATGCCAGGGTTGGATACCGGTATAGTGGAGCATCACTTACCATTAAAAGCAGAATGCCCTCCGGTCAAGCAAAAATTGAGAAGAACTCATCCAGAGATGGCCATGAAAATCAAAGAGGAAGTTCAAAAGCAAATCAACGCTGGTTTCCTCGTCACTTCAGAATACCCTCAGTGGTTAGCTAACATTGTTCCCATTCCTAAGAAAGACGGAAAAGTCCGCATGTGCGTCGACTACAGAGATTTGAACAAAGCTAGCCCTAAGGATGATTTTTCGTTACCACATATTGACATGTTGGTGGACAGTACAGCAAAATCCAAAGTTTTCTCATTCATGGATGGATTTTCGGGATACAACCAGATCAAGATGGCGCCTGAAGGCATGGAGAAAACAGCTTTCATCACCCCCTGGGGCACGTTCTGCTACCGTGTTATGCCTTTTGGACTGAAGAATGCAGGGGCAACATATCAAAGAGCCATGACTACACTTTTCCACGACATGATGCATAAGGAAGTGGAAGTCTATGTGGACGACAAGATCGCCAAATCAGAGAATGAGGAAGATCACATACAGAATTTGACAAAGTTATTTCAACGCTTACGGAAGTTTCAGCTTTGCCTGAATCCCAACAAATGTACCTTTGGTGTCTACTCAGGAAAACTCCTTGATTTCATCGTCAGCAAACGAGGAATTGAAGTAGATCCAGACAAAGTCAAGGAAATTCAAGAAATGCCTTCACCCAGAACCGAGAAACAAGTTAGAGGATTTCTTGGACGTCTTAATTACATCTCGAGATTCATATATCTCACGACAGCAACTTGTGCTCCAATTTTCAAACTTCTACGGAAAAATCAAAGTTGCGTCTGGACAGATGATTGTCAGAAAGCGTTCGACAGCATTACGGAATATCTGCTCGAACCACCCATCTTGTCTCCTCCAGTGGAAGGAAGACCTTTGATAATGTACTTAACCGTCTTAGAAGATTCCATGGGTTGTGTCCTTGGACAGCAAGACGAGACGAAAAGAAAAGAGCATGCCATCTATTACCTGAGTAAGAAATTCACTGACTGTGAATCCCGATACTCCATGCTCGAGAAAACCTGTTGTGCTTTGGCCTGGGCTGCCAAGCGTCTCCGCTAGTACATGATTCGACATACTACTTGTTTGATCTCTCATATGGATCCGATCAAGTACATCTTTGAGAAGCCTGCTTTAACCGGGAGAATTGCCCGTTGGCAGATGTTATTATCAGAATATGACATTGAGTATCACGCACAGAAAGCTGTGAAAGGAAGCATTCTAGCCGAGCACCGGGCTCACCATTCACTCAATGGTCATGAATCAACAAGTTTTGACTTTCCAGACGAGGACGTCATGTACCTCAAGATGAAAGATTATGACGAGCCACTACCAGACGAAGGACCTGAGATAGGATCCTAGTGGGGCTTAATTTTTGACGGAGCTGTCAATGCTTATGGACGAGGAACTGGGGCAATCATTGTTACACCTCATGGTACCCATATTCCATTTACCGCCAGATTAACTTTCAAATGCACAAACAATGAGGTTGAATATGAAGCTTGCATCATGGGTCTCGAAGAAGCCGTGGATCTAAGAATCAAACACTTGGATGTATACGGAGATTCTGCTTTGGTCATCAATCAAATCAAAGGAGAATGGGAAACACGCCAGCCAGGGCTAATCCCTTACAAAGACTACGCGAGAATATTGTTACCATTCTTCGACAGGGTAGATTTTCATCACATTCCTCGTGAAGAAAATAATTTGGCTGATGCATTAGCCACACTCTCTTCCATGATTAGGATAAATCATTGGAATGACATTCCTCAGATCGATGTTATGCGCCTGGATAGGCCTGCTCATGTTTTCACAGCAGAAGCAATCATCGACGACAAACCGTGGTATCACGACATCAAAAACTTTATTCAAGGACAAGAGTACCCTCTTGGGGCATCAAAGAAAGATAGAAAGACTTTGAGAAAGTTAGCTGGCAGCTTCTCCCTGAATGAAGATGTTTTGTACAAGAGAAATTTCGACATGGTTCTGCTCAGATGCGTTGACAAGAAAGAAGCAGAAGCACTCATGAGAGAAATACATGAAGGTTCCTTTGTTACTCACACCAATGGACACACCATGAAAAGGAAAATACTGAGAGCAGGATATTATTGGCTGACAATGAAGTCAGATTGTTACCAGTATGCAAAGAGGTGTCACAAATGCCAGATCTACGCCGATAGAATTCACGTGCCACCATCTCTTCTCAACATAATCTCTTCCCCTTGGCCTTTCTCCATGTGGGGAATCAACATGATTGGAATGATCGAGTCGAAAGCGTCCAACGGACATCGCTTCATCTTGGTAGCCATAGACTATTTACCAAGTGGGTCGAAGCAGCTTCATATGCAAACGTTACAAGACAAGTTGTCGTCAGGTTTATCAAGAATCACATCATCTGTCGCTACGACATTCCTAGCAAGATAATCACTAACAATGGGTCAAATTTGAATAACAAAATGATGAAGGAGCTTTGTGAAGAATTCAAGATTGAGCATCACAACTCATCTCCTTACAGACCAAAGATGAATGGAGCTGTAGAAGCAGCTAACAAAAACATCAAGAAAATCATTCAAAAGATGGTCATCACTTATAAAGATTGGCATGAAATGCTCCCATTTGCTCTTCATGGTTACCGTACATCTGTACGTACTTCGACTGGGGCAACTCCTTTCTCCCTTGTATATGGCATGGAGGTAGTCCTTCCCATAGAGGTTGAGATTCCATCAATGAGAGTCTTGATGGAGGCAAAATTAACAGAAGCCGAGTGGTGTCAAAGCAGATTCGATGAATTGAACTTAATCGAAGAAAAGCGCACGACCGCTTTATGCCACGGACAGCTATATCAACAAAGAATGAAGAAAGCTTTCGACAAAAAGGTTCGACCTCGCACAATCAAAGAAGGCGACCTTGTACTCAAAAAGATTCAATCTTTTCTCACAGATTCGAGAGGGAAATGGACTCCCAATTATGACGGCCCATACGTGGTCAAGAGAGCTTTCTCAGGAGGAGCCTTAATACTCACGACTATGGATGGAGAAGAATTCACCCGTCCTATGAACATCGACGCAGTCAAGAAATACTTCACCTAAATAAACAAAAGAACAGCTTGCTAAGTTGAAAACTCGCAAAGAGCGGCTTAGGCAAAAAAGAGCGTCTCGGTGAATCGAAAACCCGAAAGGGCGATTCAGGCAAAAGTTAGAGACATAAAAAATATATATAATCAATCCCGGTAGACTTAAAACCCGAAAGGGGTAGTTTACGCAAAATTTAGGGATATATGGCAAGTAACTGTGTTCAGGACAAACTTGATCATTCAAAATCCATAGCGGAGTATTCATCATCAGTAGGTCATCTTCTACAAAGCACAAATACAGCACAATTCAGAGTGGAAGGGAAAGATAACGATCGTCACGTTTCATCGTAGCCCTTTTCCCGAAAATTACCAAATTCTAACTTTGTAAATACTCCATGGAATCAAGCATTTAGCTGGTTACCATTCCATAAATAATAATTTGAGCCTTGTGCCTTTTCTTTGCAAATCTAGTCTTATTCAGTTTCTTAAAATGCATTTTAAGTTTAAACAGTCATTTTCTTGAAACAAATGTTTTCGTAAAATAAAATGAATTTACTTACAAAAATAAAGGTGAAATTTCTTTCTAAGGTTTACAAACAATAGGAAGAATGCAAACAGTTGTTCCAAGAACGGTTGAGACTCCGGGAACCCAGATTTCCCCATGAGGTCGCTTTGCGAACATCTCCCGATGACGGATCTTCACTTTAAATCATGTCACTCACTTCCAAACAGCGGGCAGTTAATAACCAGATATCCCCAATGGAGTGCGTCTCTCAAGAAGAAGACATCTTCTGATCAACAAAATTCAAGTCGTATCCCAGGATTTCACATCCGCGACAATTCTATTCACATTCACTTTACATTTTATCATTGTCATAATATTCATGCATACATTACATCATAATTGCATAGTCTAGTTGGTGCCCAAGTCATTAAGGCATGTACTAGAGTTTCCCCTGCAAGTTGTTGAGGAACTTTCTTTTTCAAGATGACGGTTCATACACAAGGATCTCCCTGAGAGGTCAACGAATGGCAATCTCCTTTAAAGAGATAGTTTGTTCACTTTTGAAGTTCCCCAGCTGAGATTCTCTTGCATAGCGACACTCGACATCTCTCTTCAGATAAGATAGTTTGTTTCGCATTTGCCGTTCCTCACATAGTCATTTCATATACAGAGCAAGGTCAATGGATGACAGTTTTCATCAGGAAATTAACTCTGATTCTCCGGCAAAGTTGACAAGCGACAAGTTTTCTCCCAGGAGGATGCTTCAACAAATCCCTAACGGAGTCAGTAAATGATAATCTTCTTCAAAGAAGATAGTTCAGATTCCTCACCACGAGTCGATAAACAACAGGTTTTTACCTCGAAAAACGACTCGTTTTCACCCCAGCGGATCGACGAATGATCCCCAGCGGAGTTAGTGAATGGCAGTCTCTTTCAGCAGAAGACAATTCACTCATTCTTATTTTCAGAGACAAAAATAACGAATGGCAGCCTTCCTCATGAAGACAGTTCGTTTCGCTTAAAGATTCCTCAACAAAGTCAGCAAATGGCAGTCTCTTTCAGCAGAAGAAAGTTTGCAAACTTTCTTTCACGACAGGGTCAATAAATGGCAGTCTCTCCCAGCAGAAGACAGTTTGTTCCCCTGGCAATTGGCAAATGGCAGTCTTTCCCCAAGGAAAGACGGTTTGTCTATTAAATACTCAAGAAATTGACAAATGGCAGTTTCTTCAAATAGTTTGTCTGTTTCTGAGATGTTTCATCCCTTTCAGAGTCGACAAATGGCAGTTTTCCTCTTAGGAAAACAGTTTGTTGATTCCCCGGCATAAGTCGACGAATGGCGGTTTTCGTCCCGAAAACAGTTCGCCCGCTTTCAAGCAAAGTCATTAGCCCCTCAAAAGATCATGAGGCCATATGACATTCTTTCAAAGACGTCAAGTCAAAAGGAAAGATGGTGAAGTTTCTTTATTACCATCAAATGGCGTCTCATCTCCAAGTGCTGATGAGAAATTTGATGAGGAAACAAACCTTTGAAGTTTCTTTATTACCATCAAATGGCGTCTCATCTCCAAGTGCTGATGAGAATTTTGATGAGGAAACAAACCTTTGAAGTTTCTTTATTACCATCAAATGGCGTCTCATCTCCAAGTGCTGATGAGAAGTTTGATGAGGAAACAAACCTTTGAAGTTTCTTTATTACCATCAAATGGCGTATCATCTCCAAGTGCTGATGAGAAGTTTAATGAGGAAACAAACCTTTGAAGTTTCTTTATTACCATCAAATGGCGTCTTGTCTCCAAGTGCTGATGAGAAGTTTGATGAGGAAACAATCTTTGGAGAATTTTCTCTTTATCTGAGATATTGTCCAAAATCACAACTGAGACCAGTTTCGAGATACGGACATCTGAAACGAAGGGAGGTTGTTTACCTTTTTCTAAGTATCGATGCTTAGTTAAAGAAGATGGTTTGTGCATGTTATTTTGCCAACCATTCACCCGAATCCACGTTACATGTTTCTACAGGAGTTTGCCTCCCTATCCCCCGCCAAGTGCGACAATGGGATCAAGTCATACAAAGATTTTCATCATTGCAACATCTCAGGAACGCCTAAAAATTCGGGCATTATATGGTATTTAAGTCTCTTTCACTCTGAAGCAATCGAGATATTAATCTCTCTCCCTCTAGATGAAAGAAACTTAAATAGGGGCATCTGTCATAACCTAATTTTTGACCCCTTGAGATGCCATATCTTTTAGACTTTTCATCAAAGACAAAATAGATACTCAGAGCAGTCACTTGTTCATCTGATACCCAGTCTAGGGTTTTGAGCCCCATCAAGGACTAAAATCAGGGATCACATTTGGGAAACCCTAGAAAACTCCAGGGGATCACTCAAAGGCATCAATCATCTTCAAATAGCTCATATGACAATATCCATTGGGCATTACACTCCAAGCCAAGATCCACAGTCATCAATTTCATCTGGTCGACAATTAGGGTTTTTGACCTAATTCACCAAGATAGTTGACTTTTAATCAGGACATGGATCTAAAACTCAAAGCATGACTCAAGAGCTCTTATTACATCAATATAATCCATTTACATCACTCATTTGAAGAGGAGATTTTGATTCATCACAAAAGTCCAAGAATTCACTTCATCTGATAAAGTCAACAGCACAGGATCACCTTTGAATTTTTGGAAATATTGGTCAACCATGACTTTTGAAGTTTTAAATCATCAATATATGATATTTGAAGTCATTTGATCAAGGAAAATCAAGAAAATCAATCAAGAATCAAAAGTCAAAAGTTTGACTTTTTCATACTTAGAAAATTTTCTAAGTGTTTTCAATTGATTTTTGCCAAACTTTGGAAGGGATTTTCTCAAAATTTCACCTACAAACTGAAAAATACTTCCAACATGAAAGTTGTAGATTTTGATCCAATAAACAACTTTGACACATATAAAGTTTTGGCTAAAAATCAACCATTGAAGAGTTATGGAGCTTCAAAGTGGTTGCCTTCACAAAAAATGCAAGAAAACCCTAGTTTTCTTCAAACTTTATGGGACTTTTTCACTAATTTCCCTAAAGAATTTTCGCAAACACCAAACTAATGAATCAAAGTACATATTAAGGGCTTTCCAAATTGTGCTCAAACTTCTCCAAATTCATTTTGAGCTAAGAGATATGATTGATCAAAGTTAGGCATTTGAAGTGAAACTTTAGGTCATGCATAAGTTTGAAATTGGCGATTTTGTGCAAGTGTTTACACTAATTGATACCTCGAAAACTCATAAACATTACAAGGATAAGAGAAGATCATTTGCATCATTACACAAATATTTGAAGAGAATATTCCAAAACCAAAACATGTGATTATGTAATGATTGCATTTTTGAATTTATGGCAAATGGTGAATCATCAAGGAATCTTGCTCTAAGCCAATTAGAACTCTCCTCTGCATCAGACATGTTCCCTAAGATCATACAAGATCAATGGTTGGGGAAGCTAGCCCGAAAATGCATCATTACATTTGGGATATTTTCAAAATTTCTTCATGGCTAAGAAACCAAACTCACTTCACTAAGCAAGCTTGCTATGTTCATTTGCTCTGAACCATTTGCCTATAAATAGAGGGGTCTTTCTCATTCAGAAAACACACCAAAGCAACAGAATTCTTGCGTTCTCTCTTCTTTCTTCATACTTAAGGTTTTCAAAGGTTCTTTGGCAAGAAGACTCGGATTCTTCAAACCAGAGCTCTTCCTTTTGAATTAAGTATTCAAACACCTTAGGGGAGTCATTTAGAGGTGATCCAAACCTCTGAAACACTTTTGTAGGTGGGGGATCATCATCTTCACCTCTCACTTGGAGTTGTTGCAGTTGGGGTCGAGCAAGAGGTTCTGGGCACTTTCAGTCCAAGTTAAGCATCTCAACACCTTCCAGGAGGATCACTGGAAATATCTGGATCGTTGCAACAACTCTGCAACACACTTTGATCAGAGCCAAATCTTCATTTTTCAGGTAAGTTTCAAAAGCTTCAAACTCTATGATTCACGCATGATAAATTTAAAATGAAGTTACCAGTTGGTTTATGCACCTTCATAGATCATTAGCCCTCAATCAATTGCATCAAATCATGCACATATAGTATTTCATGTTTAATTTTAGTTTTAGGGTTCTTAGTGTTCATGCTTGCGAATTTTATGTTACACTTAGAATAAATGAAATTAAAGGACACCATCATCATCCTCTTCCAAAAACGAGCAAAATCCATCTTTACATCTTTGAATTTAGTTGAGAATTGAGGGAGATAGGATTTCCTGAAATTGAAATCGTGAGGTTGAACATGAAGTTGCTTTGCGCGCATTTTTTTGAATTCTCAGAAGCAAGTTTAAAAGATAATCAATTGGAAGCGTGTTTTGAACGACTAAAACGTTCAGCTCACTTGGTTACAAGCGCCTCTCACTTTCTCATGCCTTGGGTCTGGGGTTCGATCCCCCCCTCAGACCTTTTGTTTTTATTTTTCATTTTAACGCGCGTGTTTCACATATAACCAATTGGAACACCTCTTTAGTCACACTGAGCGTGTAGCTCAGTTGGCTTTGTTTTGTGTGGTGACCATGGGAGCGTGGGTTCAAGCCTTGGTAGTGACAAAACCATATTTTTTATCACTTTTTCCATTTGTTTTCTTTACAACTTTAAACAATTATTTAACCTATCAAATTAATTCATTTTAATTTCATTTTTTACACACTTGTCATTTAATATATCTATTTTGTGAATAATCAAAAAAATCATAAAAATATTATTTATTTCATATATTTTTATTAAGTTTAAAATAGTATGTTTTAAGTGTTTTCTTAAATACTTTGAAAATATATATCTTCATTTTGTTTTAACCTAATTATTTTGTGAATAATCTTATGATAAAACCCTAATTATTTAGGTCTTAATTAGGTATAGATTTCATCTTTACCTTAATTAAGTTGACTTTTTTGTCAATATTCAAAACTGTATTCAGTCTCCGATTAAACAAATGATTAAGGTTTTCAAACAACAAAACCTTATATCATTTCAATCATTTTCCAATTGTTTCTCATAAACAGTCATTCATTTTCAATGGGCCTCTATTAGAGTGTAAGACCCAACACCTTCTTTCTTTTTATAGTTTGTTTTCAAAAACTGTATTTTACAAAATCTTCTTTCTGTTTTCAAAACATTCTTCTGGTATTTGAAGGGCATTATTCCCGGTGAAACTCTTCAGATACCTATGTGACCTTTGTCCATCTTCACTTCTTCTGTTTTCAAAAACCTTTAACTGTTTATCATAAATATTCAACTGTTATCAAAACAACAAAAATTGTTGTTGAGGCGTTGTACATACTTCTTCAAAGGCATCCACTCCATCCAGGTTACGCTTTACAAGCTTTCCATTTACAGTCTTTATTTAAATTACTGTTAAAATATAGAACTGTTTATATATTGTTTAGAACTACGTTTGAGTGTAAACCCTAGGACAGTTAAACTAAATATATATATAATAGGAATATGACCTAGGATTGAGAATGTCTTCCCAGTGAAGGCTCTTTCCTAATGAGAAATCTGTAGTTCAAACCCCCAAGATGAATTATTCCCGGTGAAACATCTTGGCAAAAACCTTAGAACCCAAAATAGGACACATCCATCCAAAGAGGAATTATTCCTGGTGAAACCTCTTACCCATTTGCTTAGAGCCAAAATAAGTTCAAAACCACATAGCTTTCTCTTGGGCTTTGTACAAGGACCCACAGGCTTCTTTAAAGCATTCCCAGCTTCCTCTTGAGCTTGTATACAAGGACCCATCAGGTTTCTTATAAACATAGGAACAGGTCTTTAGTTACCTCTTAGCCTATCCTGGTGAGTTTCTTCCATTCTTTAAACCAGACTTTAAACAAGCTAAGATTGTCTCAATTTCATATTGGGTACACTTTTTTGGAATGAGAGACATGGACAGTCTCTGTCACCCTTATCTTCATCAATTTTCCTTAGCAGAGTCTAGGATCCATATTTGCTCATCACCAGCAAGAGTCAGCCTTAATCTTGGGCTTTAAAACAAGAAGTCTCCACTAGATAATCTTTCTGCCATTCCTTCATTTTTAACAAAAATCCCTGGAAAGGGTTAGCCTCCACATCATTCGTTCATTTCAACAAAAACCCCTGGAAAGGGTCAGCCTCCAAAATCACTCCTTCAAATCTAAAGATTTATTCTTTTAAAGAGATAAATCCCTCAAAAGAGTCAAAACCCCTGGAAAGGGTCAGCCTCCAAAAACATGATAAAAATCCAGTCTTTTAATAGTCTACATCTCCAGCTGAGTCAAAATCCCTGGAAAGGGTTAGCTTCCAAAAACATAAATAAATTAGTTTGTTAAAACCTCTAGCAGAATAAAACTCCCCCAGTGAGTCTTTCACTTTGTAGCCACAACCTTGGGCTTTGTACAAGGCAGATAAACCATATTTCCCTGTGTCAAAGATTCCTAATCTCGAGGATCTTTCCTCCATAGAGTCTTCCATAATCAGTTTCTTTAAGAGTCCGCCACAAAGTTGGGCTTTGTACAAGGCAGAAAATAATATTCCCCCTAGCTAGAGTAGCCACAACCTTGGGCTTCATACAAGGCACAAATTAATAACCATCCTCAGTAAGAGTCAGCCACAACCTTGGGCTTTGTACAAGGCACACAAAATAGAGTCATCCATAGTCTTAAAAAACTCAGTTATCCTCAGCAGTTAGCCACAACCTTGGGCTTTGTACAAGGCACACAAATAAAGTCTCCCTAAGTAGAGTCAGCCATAATTCTGGGCTTTGTACAGAACATCGAATAAAATCCATCAAATAAACACTCTCCAATTAGAGTCAGCCTCAATTCTGGGCTTTGTACAGAACAAAAAACTCCTTAATTTAAATTCTACCCAGTAGAGTTATCTTTCAATAAGTCAATAAATCAATCAAAAAGCCTCAAGCTTGGGCCTCATGCAAGCCAGCTAAAGTCAAATCTTTTATACAGTAGATAGACATAGCTTATCTCTATAGAGAGATATTTTTACTACTCTACCACATTCAAACAAACAAACATTACATTTCATTTTATTTTCAATCAAGTCTCTTATTTAGGATTTTGAAAGGCATGAGCTGGCAGTGTAACCAGACATGTGATTAACTTTCCCTAATTTGGACGAGCATCTTTCTTTCATTTAAGAGATACTAGCATACTTGCAGTCAACCAAGTAAGGTCACTCTCTTGATGAAATGAATTCAATCATTCTGACACTCTTTTTAATGTTTGTGGTGGAATAGTATAAATACCTCTCTGTAAAGATGATTTCATGTCTCTTTACTGTAAACAGAGATTTAATTCAAAGCTTCAACCTTGAGCTTCAAGCAAGGCACCAAAAATAATTAATTTCCTTAGTTAGTTCCCCGAACTACGTTAAGCTCTGACTTCCACTAGGGATATGTAGGCATGAGGTTCACAAGGAATCTCAGCGAGCTAATAAAATACCAGAAAATAGTCAGTTTGTCTATCTATCTGTCTGTCTTTTTTAAATCAATTCAATTCTCTCTCCTAACACAAACGAGAAACTTTCCCAATAATTAGCAACAAACACAATCACAATGACACAGAGAAGGTTCTCGTAGAGTACTACCGATATGTAGGGTGCTTAAACTCTTCCCTATGTATAACCGACCCCCCGAACTCCAGAATTTCTAGTCTAGGTGAAATCCCCACACTTAGCAAACTCCTATGGTTTAGTTGAGATCTTTTTTTCCCTTTCCTACTCGTAGGACAAATAAGAAAGTTCGTGTGATATCGTAGGAAGAACTGAAACAAAATTCATCCCATCCCGGGCGCATTCTCCTTCCAAATTTCGCGTGAAGGGTCTAGCGTGCCGTCCTCCCAAGTGAAACGGGGAGGTAAAAAAAATGACACCACAAAGATCTTCTGACTGTTGGCTCTTTAGAAATTATGAGATTCTCTAAATATGCAGCATCTTGATCTTCTGATCCTTTGCTTCTGAGACTTCTAGCTTTTGAAACTTTGCTTCTTGGTTCTTTAGCTTCTGATATATCAATATCTATATCTGCAAAATTCTCAAACTGCTTTGGCTTTTCAAGACCAAGCTTATCATCAAATCTGATATTGATTGATTCTTCTACAACCAATGTTTCAGTATTGTATACTCTGTAGCCTTTAGAGCGTTCAGAATGTCCAAGAAGGAAACATTTTTGTGCCTTAAAATCAAACTTACCAAGATGATCTTTAATATTCAGAATAAAACAAACACATCCAAAAGGATGAAAATATGAAATGTTGGGCTTTCTGTTCTTCCACAATTCATAAGGAGTCTTATTTAGAATAGGTCTTATAGAGATTCTATTTTGAATATAACATGCATTGTTTATTGCTTCTGCCCAGAAGTGCTTAGCCATATTGGTTTCATTGATCATGGTTCTGGCCATTTCTTGTAGAGTCCTATTCTTTCGCTCTATAACTCCATTGTGCCGTGGAGTTCTAGGGCAAGAGAAATCATGGGCAATGCCATTTTCTTTGAAGAACTCCTCAAAGAGTCTGTTCTCAAATTCACCACCATGATCACTTCTGACCTTTATGATTTTGCACTCCTTCTCAGATTGAATCTGAGTGCAGAATTCAAAGAACACTGAATGAGACTCATCCTTGTGTTTTAAGAACTTTACCCGTGTCCAGCGGCTATAATCATCTACGATGACTAATCCATATTTATTCCCTCTGACAGATGCTGTTTTGACTGGGCCAAACAGATCAATGTGCAGAAGTTCTAACGGCCTTGAGGAAGAGACTACATTCTTAGACTTGAATGCAGGTTTGGAGAACTTTCCCTTCTGACATGCTTCACAAAGAGCATCTGATTTGTATTTCAGATTTGGGAGTCCTCTGACCAGATTTAGTTTGTTAATCTGAGAAATCTTTCTCAAACTAGCATGTCCTAATCTTTTGTGCTAGACCTGTTGCTCTTCAGAAACAGACATAAGGCAAGTCACCTTCTGCTTCTCAAGATCAGAAAGATCAATCTTACAAATGTTGTTCTTTCTCTTGCCTGTAAATAGGATGGAGCCATCCTTCTGACTTACAGCCTTGCAAGACTTTTGATTGAAGATTATATCATAAACATTGTCACTTAATTGAGTTATGGACAATAAGTTATGGGTTAATCCTTCTACAAGAAGTACATTAGTTATGGAAGGAGAGTTACCAATACTTATGGTTCTAGAGCCAATAATCTTGCCCTTCTGATCTCCTCCAAACTTGACTTCTCCACCAGACTTAAGCACCAGGTCTTGGAACATAGACCTTGTTCCCGTCATGTGTCGCGAGCTCCCAGAGTCCAGGTACCATGACATTTTGTGCTTTGTCTTCTTTGCTTCTAAGGATATCTGCAACATAAATTATCTTCTCCTTAGGTACCCACAATTTCTTGGGTCCTTTCTTGTTAGTTTTCCTCAAGTTTTGATTGAACTTGGATTTAGCATACTAAGTAACATGAGGAACAACATGATATTCTTTAGGTGTGTGTAGTGTGAAAGCTTTTGGCATTTGAAGTGAGCCTAATATCATGTGAGTGGCAATATTTGAGCTGCTCATACAATGGCTTGTATGTGATTTTCATATCATCAACAGGTTCAAATTTATGTGAGGCATCACCCTCATAGCCAACGCCAATCCTTTTGTTTCCAGAAACTCCAGTTATCATAGAAGTAAGATGACTTCTGCCAATACTTCTAGATAAAAACTTTTTGAAGCTCGAGTCATATTCTTTCAGAATATGATTGAGGCTAGGAATGGATTTTTCTGATTCAGAAGGAGATCAAATGTCTTTGGATAATTTTAAAACTTTTTCCTTCAGTTCAGAATTTTCCACTTCCAGCTTCTTAGTTTCAGGTTCAAATAGCTTTTTCAGCTTTTTGTATTTGATACTAAGATGAGTCTTGAGTTCCAGAAGTTCAGTTAAACTAGAAACTAACTCTTCTCTAGATAGTTCAGAAAATACCTCTTCAGAATCTGATTCTGATGTAGATTTTGATCCATCATCCACTGTGGCCATCAGTGCAAGGTTTGCTTGCTCGCCTTCAGAGTGTGATTCTGATTCTGATTTAGAATCATCCAATGTTGCCATAAGACCTTTCTTCTTATGAAACTTCTTCTTGGGATTCTCCTTCTGAAGTTTTGGACATTCATTCTTGAAGACTCCAGGCTCATTGCACTCATAGCAGATGACCTTCTGCTTGTCAGATCTTCTGCCTCCATAAGATTCTCCTCTTTCAAGCTTCTTTGAACTTATGAAGTTCTTGAATTTCCTTTGCTTGCTCTTCTAGAGTTGGTTTACCCTTCTGGAGATCATGGATAGTTCATCTTCTTCTTCTGATTATGATTCTTCAGAATCTTCTTCTTCAGCCTGAAACGCGTTAGTGCATTTTTTATAACTAGATTTTAATGCAATAGACTTACCTTTCTTCTGAGGTTCATTTGCATCCAGCTCTATCTCATGGCTTCTTAAGGCACTGATTAGCTCTTCCAAAGAGACTTCATTCAGATTCTTTGCTATCTTGAATGCAGTCACCATTGGACCCCATCTTCCGGGCAATCTTCTGATGATCTTCTTTACATGATCAGCCTTGGTGTAGCCTTTGTCCAAAACTTTTAATCCAGCAGTTAGTGTTTGAAATCTTGAGAACATCTTCTCAATATTTTCATCATCCTCCATATTGAAGGCTTCATATTTCTGGATTAGGGCAAGAGCTTTGGTCTCCTTGACTTGAGCATTCGCTTCATGGGTCATTTTCATTGACTCATATATATCATAGGAAGTTTCCCTGTTAGATATCTTCTCATACTCAGCATGAGAGATAGCATTCAGCAAAACAATCCTACATTTATGACGATTTTTGAATAGCTTCTTTTGATCATCATTCATTTCTTGTCTGGAGAGCTTTACACCACCAGATTTCACCGGATGTTTGTAACCATCCATCAAAAGATCCCATAAGTCACCATCTAGACCAAGGTAGTAACTTTCAAGTTTATCTTTCCAGTATTCAAAGTTTTCACCATCAAATACTGGTGGTATAGTATAACCATTATTACCATTTCCATTATGTTGCTCAGCTGAGCCAGATATAGATGTAGGAGTTGGATCTTCACCAGCCATCTTGTACTGAAATGTTTTTCTCTTCCTGAATCTTTTCTAAACACGGTTAAGTGCTTGCACCTTAGAACCTGCGTTCTGATGCCAATTGAAGGATAGAAAAACACTTAGAAAGGGGGGGTTTGAATAAGTGTAGCTTTAAAACTTGTAAGATAAAAACAATTTGCACAATGATTTTTATCCTGGTTCGTTGTTAACTGAACTACTCCAGTCCACCCCCTTGGAGTGATTTACCTCACCTGAGGTTTTCCACTTAGATAACTTCTAAGTCTTCTAGAGTATATTGATCACAACCTGATCACTCTAGGAACAAACTGCTTAGATACCCTCTAAGACTTTCTAGAGTATTCTGATCACAACTTGATCAATCTAGTTCTTACAACTTAATGTAAACAAATTCTTTTAAGAGTTACAATGCTTCTTAAATAAGCTATTATCACAACTGTGATTTTCTCTTAAGTTTAAGCTTAATCTCACTAAGATATTACAACAGCAATGTAGTGAGGTTGAAGATGAAGTTTGAGAGCTTTTGAATTTGACAGCGTTTCTGAAGGTTTGCGCAAGTGTTGTATTCAGTTTCTCATCAGAACTTCTATTTATAGGCATTTGAGAAGATGACCGTTGGGAGCACTTAATGCGTTGCGTGATCCGTACAGCATTGCATTTAATGTTTCACTCTTTTGTCAACTACCTCGAGCCTTGCTTTCGCTGTGTCTACTGACGTTGCCTTTAATAGCTTCTAACGTTCCTTTTGTCAGTCAGCGTAGCCTCCCATCTCGTACTTGATTCTTATCTGATGTTTGTGTTAACAACGTTTGAATATCATCAGAGTCAAACAACTTGGTGCAGAGCATCTTCTTGTCTTCTGACCTTGAAGTGCTTCTTAGCGTGATACCATGAGAACTTCAGTGCTTCTGCTTATGATATCAGGTTCTTCTGATGCTTCGATAGACCATGTTTTGATTCTGCTTGACCATCTTCTGATGTCTTGCCAGACCATGTTCTAATGTTGCATGCTGAACCTTCTGAGTCAGTGCTTCTTGCGCTGATTTTGTGCATACTCTTTATGTAATTCCTGAAATGGAAATTGCGTATTATTAGAGTACCACATTATCTCATACAAAATTCATATACATTGTTATCATCAAAACTAAGAATATTGATCAGAACAAATCTTGTTCTAGCACAATCAATGACTATGCATGCACTGGTATTTCAAGATAACTCCTATCTGAAAAATAGTAAAAAACTGCTTTGGTAAGAGTAATTGCTTTTGGGACTATTTTCTAATTAACCGTTTGACCATTGAACAAGACCAAAGACCATCGTTATTTCATATAATCTCCAATGGCTATATAATAGCGTCTCCATGAATTGCAAAAATCAAACTCTCTCAAAATGTCGTTCGTATATGTTCTAATGAGTCGTGTCTGGGTTTGGTATTATGATGGGTTGTTGTACCAAAACCTCTTCAGAATAAGAAAAACACAGGTTGGGGATGTTGATGTTCCACTATATACAACCTTCAGTATAGGAATCATTTTTGATGTGATTTGTGATCTGAGTTATGAACACAATTGTGATTTGTGTTTTGAGTTACTAGAACTGGTGGACAGTTTTCACACAAGTCCTCTCTCTAGGTCTATGCTAGGATTTTGTTTCTGGTTCAAGACTGAGGAAGAGGTCCCTTATGCCACCATTGGTCCTTCAAGACGCAGGTCTTCTCCCATCATATTCCTCATGAACATTAGTGTTCCACTGCATATTATGACATCAGTCCATTCTTTGTCATATTGTGTCTAAAAAGGGGGAGAGAATATCATCTTCTGATTTTGCTACTATAAAAAGAATCAAAGGATTATGTAGCAGACTGATGATGTTTTGATGTGGTTCAAGTCCTGAAGAACAGAAGGTATTGATTAAAGCCCAATTCTGGGAATGTATAATTTTGTTCTTCCTTGTTGTCTTGAAAGTTGAAGCAGTTTATGTTTTGCTGCACTTTTAATAAACTTTTAGTTTTAGCCAAAATATGCCAAAGGGGGAGATTGTTAGTGTTTTTATTAGCTGATTGGCATCTATGTTTGGCTAAAACATAATAGCAGTAAAACATAATATAATTGTGAATCTTGCAAATATAAAAAGAACAAAACAGGAACAAGCAAGATGTTATATGGAATGTCATGACATCAACTCATGACATCGCGCCTGCAGAACTGGAAGGAAGATTCAGTTTGTACTCAACAGATACAGGATATTCGTTGAATATTTTGTAATCCTATGTGGCGCAAATTTAAAGGTCAAAAGAATATTTGAAGAATCAGATTAGAAGATTGAAGATTCAAGAAGAATCAGATCAGGAGATTGAAGATTCAGCAGTTTCTAATTTAGGAGATAAATTAGGAAACTCATGATTAAAAGAACTTATTTGTAGCAAAATATTTCTACATATTTGTAACAACAAGAAGTGCTGCGATATGTAAGCCCGAGTCCAATTGGGATAAGGTTATAAATAGGAATCTTTGTAACCTAGTTTGATATAGAAAACCTATTAGAACAAGAAATGTTCTGATCAATATTCTTAGTTTTGATGATAACATTAAGTATGGATTTTGTATAAGACAATGTGGTACTCTAATCCTTTAAGTTTTCCATTTCAGGAAATATATAAAGAGTATGCACAAATCAGCGCTCAGAAGCACTGACCCAGAAGATTCTGGATGGCTTCATCAGAACATGCTCTGGCAAGACATCAGAAGATGGTCCTGCAGAATCAGAACATGAACTGGAAAGCATCAGAAGAATGGCAGTGAGAAGTACAAGCTCTAAAGCTCTGATGGTATCATGCTCAAAGCTCTTCAAAGTCAGAAGACAGAAGATGCTCTGCACCAAAGCTGATGACTCTGATATTCAAACGTTGTTATCTACAAATCTGAGTCTAGAAGAAAGTACAAGATGAAAGGCTGTAACGTCAAATCTCTGACTGACAAAAGGAACGTTAGAAGCTACAAAAGGCAAAGTCAGTAAAAGCAGCAAAAGCATGGCTTGAGGTAGTTGACAAAAGTGTGAAACATTAAATGCAGCGTTGTACTATTCACGCAAAGCATTAAATGCACCCCAACGGTTATTTCCTCTCAAGCGCCTATATATAGAAGTTCTAATCAGAAGCAACATACAACACTTGTGCAAAACTTACAGAAACGCTGTCAAATTCAAAAGCAAAAGAACTTCATCTTCAACCTCACAAACTTTGTAATATCTTAGTGAGTGTTAAATATTATAACTTAAGAGAAATATCATAGTTGTGATTACAGCTTTATTAGAAGCAAATCTAAACTCTTGTAAACTTTATTTTACATTGATTGTAAAAGGATTCCTAGAGTGATCGGGTTGTAATCAAGAGACTCTAGAAGACTTAGAGGGTATCTAAGTGGAAAACCATTGTAATTAGCTTGATTAGTGGATTAAATCCTCAATTGAGGTAAATCGCTCTAAAGGGGTGGACTGGAGTAGTTTGGTTAACAACGAACCAGGATAAATATCATTGTGTTGATTGTTTTTATCTTCCAAGTTTTTGAGTTACACTTATTCAATTCCCCACTTTCTAAGTGTTTTCCTATCCTTCAAAACCTTGTTTAGAAACGATGTAGTCATTAGGGTTTCTATAGGTAGACCACCCAGGTTGTGGGATGGCTATCGTGTCCTTCTCGAAACCTGTAGGTTAAGAGAAGTGATTGTCCTCACTCGAAACCTATAGGTAAGAGTTGAGTATTGTATTCTTGATCGAAGCTGTGAAGAAAGATCAAGTTATTGTTCATTGTTAATTGTGTAAATAGCTGTTGCAGAGGTGGTAACAGTTAGGTACCACTAGGGAGTGAGCAGAGGTTCCCTTATCTTGGATGGAGGTTTGAGATAAAGGTTGCATTGGGTAGTGACTAGGTAAACCATAGGTTGTTTATCTGTAAACCAGAGGTTCTTTACATAAAATAGTACTACTGATAGTGAAATCTTCTTCCTGGCTTGGTAGCCCCCGGAGTAGGTAGTTAGACCGTACTAGGTTAACAATTAACTGTGTTATTGATCTTCTGCATTGTTTGATCAGTTATGAATGTTATAACATCGTTTATAACATCAGGTTCATAAATGTTAGTTGTTCCTAAACAGAACCATATAAATGTTCAATCTGGTTATGTTTACTGAACATATATGATCCCAGGTCTCATTGACTCCTGGTTAGGAGTAATTAATAAATAAGGGATCTTTCTATTCTGCCTCTGCTACATTAATAACATATCAGATGTCTTGACATCGTGAATGACATTTGAGTCTGTCATACCAGAATTTCAAAAACATGCAGCCAATCAATATGAAGCATTCAAATCCATACTCAACCAGATTGCAACGGCTACATTCCAATGTTAACCACTCATCAAGCTATAAATAGAACCAGTCTTCAAACTTGAAGAGAATGGAGTGACTATAGTGTATGAAATCCATCCATCCTGCACTTAATGAAGAATCAATCTATCCAGAATGAAGAGTGAGTGATCATCCATCCCTTGAATGGATCTGAAAGAGAAATAGGCATTATCAAGTAAGGATCCTCCATGAAGATAAGAAGAAAGTGTGCAACCAAATACATATTTCGCACAAAAGAAGAAGAAAGAATCTGCAGAATACATCTGTGTATTTGTAGATGAAGCTGATGAGCATGAACACTTAATTGAAGAAATATGAAGATATGCATCAGAAGATACAAGAGACAACACATACTGTGTATGTGATCAATCCACCGTGTTGTTATACACTAAACACATGCCTGTGTGAAGATGAAAATGGAGACCATGAACGTGAAAGCCAACAAGCTAATTCAATTGCTCTATTAGAGGCGACATACACTATTGTTGCACCCCAAAACTTGCCCATCCTAATTATTCTTAATTGGCACACATATCTCATTCATTTACATCTTAGGTCATTAATAAAACCATGCATTTCATTAAACACATAATTAAAGGATCAAAGACCCTGGATTATGACTTCCTCTTATTTATATCATCAACATAATTCTAAGTTTAGTATCAAGAATTGATTCAATTGAGAGATGTCTTCAACCTCAACTTATCAGTTGACTGTTGAGACTAACATGCAAGATGGATTGATTGGTCGCAAATTTGAACAAGGAAAGCTGGAAGTTCATTTGATTCGCAAAAAGACGAAAACTTCGTCTCATATTCGAAGGGGTCCTAAGTTTGTTTTATTTGAATCATAGAAGATGTTAACCAGATTCAAGTATTGGTCAGATCCCATTTAACTTTGGGCAAAGTCAACCCAGTTGGTTTTGTTGACTAAAGTTCTACATAGTTCATAATTCAAGGCAAGATGAAGTAAAAGTCAAACTATTCAAACTCCGTCATCATGTATCCATTACATTTCAAATTACATCACAAAGTCAAAGTTCCAAAATTCATTACAAAACTCAAGTCAACCATTTCCATTACAAAGATTCAAAATACAGTTCCATTACAAAAAAGATACAAAAGAATTACAACCAGTTGACTAAAGTCAACACTATCCTAAACACTTCAATTCTTCAACCTCCATGATTGTACTTTAGTCCTTGCCTCATTGTTGGGATTAACCTTGCTTTAAGACCATTGCTCCACACAAAAAATCCAATTGCATCATCCTGCAACACAAAATCAGAATCAACATACTCAGTCACTTTATTCAAAATCAGTCCATAAAAACCAAACTTGCTGCAAAATTCAAACCATTTCAAATATATCAGTTCATCATTCATACATTCAAGAGCAAAGAATAATACTTTTTTTAGCCCTGCAATCAGCATCATATAAATGCATCTACACATTGTTATTCTCCACCATCTTATGACTATCCAAACAAAACCCACAACAGTTACACATTACACCAACCCCTAACCGATTCAGTTATATATAACTAATTACCTAACAAACTTCTAACAGAATTAACAACCATTCAACATTTTCCTAACTGTCATACCTCTTAACAGAACCCACACTAACAATTTCCTATCCTTGTAACTAACCTATAATCACCTAACTACCAAAATAGAATTATCTAACAAACTTTTAACCAATCTAACTGACTCCTAACAGAAAAAAGATCAGAGTTTGAGAACAAACCTTCAGAGAATCAAGATCCTTCATCTCTATATAACCAAGACCTCCATCATTCTTCAGGTTGGACTCTGTTTTCCATTTCCGCCACCTCATAACTCTTCACTGTTCATCATCCTCACTCTATCTTCATTCTTCATCTCTTTCTCTAACCTTCTTCACCATTTCATCTTCATCAATCTTCAAATCTCAGAATCCTTCCCTCTCTCAATCATCAACCTTCTTCCATCTTCTTCAGACCTTCAACCAAAAGAAACACTGCAACCTCTCAGCATCTCATACCTTCTTCATCTTCGGGGCCTCCTTCCATTCAAGCACAACATCAACAAGTATCAATAATGTTCAATCTTCAGTCACGCTTCGACGTCATCATCGTCTTCAACTGAACAACAACATCACGCAATCAACAAGATTCAGAATCGCAAATCAAAAAGCGTAAAAAAGAAGAAAGCGGAGAAGAAGAACAAAGAGGCTACCTGAATCGAATTGTCGCGTTTATTTCGCCGAAAATCTTCGGTATTCTCTTCATCTCGCACGATTTTTCAATCCAGCTTCCTCCACCATTTTCTCCAGTAACCATCATCTTCATCAATCGTGAGCTTCACTCGAGACATCAAATCATCATCACCACGAAATCGAAAAAAGCACTGGATCAGTGAGAGAGCGAAGCAGAGATGACCGGAGAGATGATAGCGGTTGGACGGTGTCGTGAAGTTGATCGGAGAAGGACGCCGCTGCACCACCGTCGCGAGTCGTTGAGAGGGAAGAGAGTCTGAGGGTGATAATGTGAACGGTCATAACTTTACCCTAATTCCCAGTCTCCATTTTTCTTTTTTATTTAATTAATTGTTTTGTTATTAATCAGTTTAATTGCAATTAATTAGAGCTAATTGGACATTAACCAGAATTTTATTTGAATAAGATAATAATCTGAAATAATGTTGATTTGGATCAAATGTCCTTGGGCTACACGAATTCCTTAATACACCTCCTTCTGGCCCATGCATCCTGCGTTTTTTTGGCTAAATGCCTCCTCAACAAAAATACCTTTTGGGCCAGACCTGGGCCCTGCGCCCTTTGCTATTCAGACCTTAATATTCAATATCACACCCCCTGATTCACATTTACTTTATAATTAGGATTAAGACTTTTTTCACTTAGGTTTTCCTATCTTTTTAGATGACTTAATGATAAAATTACTAACTTCCTTTTTAAACTTTGATACAATTTTTGACATAAAAAATAGAATAAAAAGTATTAGTTTTAGGCTATTTGTTTTTTAGTCTTTTTACTTGACTTGTAATTCAATTTCTCCCATAAAAAACCATAAAAAATAAATAGTCTTTTAATCCATTTCATGCTATATTTTGAATCTTTTATTCCATGCTTTTGTACTATTTTTTTTAGTCATTCTTTTAATCATTTTTAGTATTATTTTGTATCATGCTCACTTGTGATTTTTTACTTGTAGCTTTATCTTGTAACTTCACTTATATGTTCCCATAGATTTAGGACCTATAATCCATAACTTTTAGGTTAGTCTTCCCTTTGAAAACCTATAATTTTAGGTAGATTTTAATTAGACAATTTAGGACTTAGAATCATCTTTTAGATTAAGTTCTTTTCCTTTTTCTTTTCAACTTTAAAACATTAATAAAGGACGACGCGAATCATGCTAATGCCTTTTTTTAGTGTGAAAGAAATGATTGGGGCGTAGGCCCCGATGTATGTTCTTTCCCACTTAGCGGGAGAGAAATGATTGAGGCGTAGGCCTCGGTGTATTTCTCAACCGTTATTTAGAGAATCGATTATGGCGTAGGCCTCGATGTGCATTCTCTAAATATTCAAAAACTGTATTTTATTTAGAGAATCGATTGTGGCGTAGGCCTCAATGTGCATTCTCTAAATATTCAAAAAAAAACTGTATTTTATTTAGAGAATCGATTGTGGCGTAGGCCTCGATGTGCATTCTCTAAATATTCAAAAAGACTCTTTTATGGCATGATTCAAGTCACAAATTAATTTCCCTTAAAAGACACCCAACCAAAAACATTTCAAAATATCTAATAAAGGCTCAGACTTAAACAAAGTAAGGAAGTGATGCGAAGCCTTGTAGTGGGTTTTCGTCCATCATGGAATTACACCTGAAAAACACAAACCAATCATCTCTTCTCTCTCTTGCCTCTGAGGCATTCTTTCTCCTAATCGGACACGTTATTTCCGCTCCATTCCCAGCTTAAGACTCCAGAGGTCGAGCAGCGGAGTGCGAATGTAACTGTTCAACTAAAAAAAACACAAAAATAAACAAAAACTAAAGAGCCGAACTACGACGCTCTGATTCCTGAAAAGGATACGTAGGCATTAGGTCGCGGGGCCTAAGCGAGCACAACTATTTAAAAACCTTATTTTCCCCGTGTTTCTTCTTCTTTCATTTGCATGCATTCCCTTAGTGATTAAGCTTTAGATTTATAGTACACACCCTTTAGATAGCAACAAACATAGGTGGATACCATCGAGTACGATGGGCGTGAGGGGTGCTAGTACATTCCTCTTGCGTAACCGACTCCCGTACCCTACCTCTGGTCGTAAGACCTCGTTCTTATTTGTTTTAGGTTTGCTGACGTTCATTTCCTTTTAGGATAGATATGTTAGTGGCGACTCTGTTGTTCATTTTCGCGAGCGTGCGACAGCTGGCGACTCTGCTGGGGACGGGATAGACCTGTGCTGGTCCATTCTTAGCGAGTCGATCCTAGCCTTTGTTTGTTTCTTTTCTTTGGGTGTTTTTCTTTATTTGTTTATATGCTTACATCCTGTGTATATATGTTTACATATCATGTTTATTTCTGTTTGCATATCATATTTACTTTCCGCATGCATCTGGACTATGTTATGGGTCCCCGTGGGGACCACATATTTTTTCTATTTGCAGGTTGGGTGGGATGTTCTATGAGGTAAAAGGCCCAATACCCAGGCCATGAGTGATACCTTAGGAACTAGGAATAGAGTGGCCATGACGGACAGAAGACGTATGTCTGATTGCTCCGATCATGTATCCACGGGCCGAGCTTGGTTGAACGAGGCAATATCGTATGATTGCGCCTACTTTCAATCCTCTGTTGGCTTTTTGACCTGCCATATACTAGATCCTACATGTGAGAGGGGTTGTGAAATTTTGTTTTGCAGGAAAACATGCCTCCATCCTACCCTAAGCCATTCAGACTATCTATCATAATCAACGTCGAACCTCTGAATCTGGAGGTTTGACCTTATGTGACTTATGCAAAGGTTATCTATGAGAATAAACGTCGAACCTCTGAATCTGAAGGGTTCGACCATCTTTGACTTATGCACAAGCTATTTATCCAGAAAGCAGCGCCGAACCTCTAAATCTGGAGGATTCGACCATATCTTTTGACCATGAGAAGTTATTATCACAAGAGGCCTTGATCCTTGATCCTGATTTATGATACATTTGCATCATCATTGACATTTTTGCATTCATGCATATGCATCCATGGTTACCAAGACTCTTACCACTCTTCCTCTCCATCAGATCAGTCAAGACGATTCCTCCACACCGATATCTGACAAGAGCTCACAGAAGAAGAATCATGGGGAATTACAAACAAGATCAAGCTGCTATCAGAAAACTCCATGCCTCATAAAGGGGCACCTTCCACCAAAGGATCCTAAAGACTTTATGTTTGTCAGAGAACATTTCATTTGCATCATAATAAGGCCAAGCTTGCCATTGTATAGATTTCTCTAGTATTCTCAATTGTACTATTTTCGTTGTTATCAAGTACTTCTCATTGTAAGAAACTCATTCTGTTTGAATAAATAAAAATAATGCAATATACATGTTTTTCTCAAATCATTTCATTCTTGTCATTATGTTCATTGATACTTCACTCATTTGTCTTAAGCAACTAAAAAAGGAGAATGATGAAAATAAAAAATACATGCACTACTAACTGTATGCTTTTGGAACAAAGATCCTGCTGACGATGTACAAGCATTGTTTCAATTCCTAAACACCGGAGTTATAAGGGAGTGAAACCTTTGTCAACCCCTTTGAGCCTATGCAGTAGTAGTTTCCTTTCAAAAATACAAGAACCCTCAATCTTTACCAGGGGCAGGGTAGTCTTCAGTTAGTGCGACCGAGCGCTCAACTTTCAGGTATTCCACCAGAGGATTAATCATATCTCATATCTCACAACAGAAGAGTATAATCCACAATGGATGTCTCTCATCCACTGAGAAGAAGGCAGTCACAACCTTTTTCTTCAAGTCAATCACAAAAGTCATACAACTTGTTCCCGAACGAGACAAAAAAGAATGAAAAGAAAGTTATGAATCATGATTAAAAAAAAGAGAAAAAGAAACAATAGCCCGCTAAGTCAAAAGAAAAAAAGAAAAGCTTTGAAGCAAATGACTTAGGCAAAAATTAGGGCATATCCCGCTGGACAACGAAAACCAAAATCAAAAGAAACTTTTTTGTCCAGGCAAAAGTTAGAGATAGCAAAAGGCAAAAAAAGAATCCTCTGAGGGACAAGTTGTTATGACCATCAACAAAAAGCACCAAACGTTGGCTGCCACTTCCATCAAAACCATCAAGGATCCTCATCCGTCACAATCCTTCCTGAAAGGCGAACACTCGTGTCGAACTAGCTGAACGTAGGACTGGAGAACATCACGAAGAAGGGGTGGGTTAAGTAGAACTTGAGCCTTTATCCTTTGTTTCTCAAACCGTGAACCCAACCACGTTACAACCCTCAAAAGTCCTAATTGAAGCAGGGTTCGTTCCGAAAGCATACAAACTGTGAAATCATGTCAAACTGACTCCTAATGTTGCTGTGGCATTTGTGTTAGTATCAGTATAACATTTTGACAAATAAACTTTTCTTTTGAGATTAACATGTGCATTGCATTTTCATTATCTTTTTCAAAACAGAATTGTCTCTAATCTAAAAGCAAGTACTTGATACCAAGGAAAGTTCAACATTGAAATCCCATCGAGTAATCTTACAAAAGCAAAGGTTGGTCATCCACTGAGCAAATATCTGAAGTATCCACTTGGTGGAATAAGTCCTTTCAATTTGGGGCATTCATTCCATAATCAACACTGGGGCAGACCATTGTAAAATCTCCATGATTCAAACACATCAAAGTTTTATCTCAAGAGATCTTACAAGCTGGGGCAAGCTAGTAACAATTTATTCCTTCATCTTCAATCAAGTGTCAGATATTGAGACAAGTGTAGAGGAGTCAAGCCAAACACCTCACCTTCACTAACACTTTCACAAGCAATGACCTTTCCGCAAGGGCATCCTCCATCCACTCCTGGTATCTTGGAAACAATCATTCCACCCATGATCATACATGCATCATGCATATCACTGCATTCTCATTGGCATATCTCCCTTAATAATCCAATCATCAATAAAGCAGGGGCATCCACCTCACCTTGATTCTCAAACAGAGTTTCAGAACTCCACCTAATATATTCCCCACACAAAGTAGAAACCCTGATCAATCAGTACACTACATATAGAATTCATTGCATTGCATATCCAGAAGTGCATAAAATAAATCAAACATTCACATATAAAGCATAAGCCAAGTTACTCATCAGATGGGTTATCTACAAAGTATTCAAGTTGATATTCCACTGGATCACTCAGAGTTACCATTATGGTGTCATCTCCCATAGTCAATCATGTTCATCTTTCTTCAACCCAGAGTTGATGCTTTTATGTTCAACCCAGAGTTGAGTTTCCTTTCATCTTTCAACCCCAAGTTAATTATCTTTTCCCACTCACCCAGAGTTGACGGATACTTCTTATTGATTTCTCTTTCCCACTCAACCCAGAGTTGACGGTTATCTTTCTTTCTTCCCACTCAACCCAGAGTTGACGGTATCTCTTGTCTTTCCCACTCAACCCAGAGTTGACGGTCACCTTTTATCCTTTCCCACTCAACCCAGAGTTGACGCTTATCCTTATTTCAACCCAGAGTTGATCTTTTCCTTTTTCCACTTCACCCAAAGTTGACGGTTATTGCTTGTCTTTTCCCACTCAACCCAGAGTTGACGGTTATCTTCTTTCTTTCCCACTCACCCAGAGTTGACGGTTATTTTTTTTCATTTCCCTCTCACCCAGAGTTGACGGATATTCCTTATTGATTTCTTCTTTTTCCCACTCAACCCAGAGTTGACGGTTATCTTTTACTCAATCCAGAATTGATTCCTTTTCCCACTCGGCCCAGAGTCGACGGTTATCTTTTATCTTTTCCCACTCAACCCAGAGTTGACGGTTATCTTCTTTCTTTCCCACTCAACCCAGAGTTGACGGTTGTCCCTTGTTCAATCCAGAATTGATTTCTCTTTCCCACTCAACCCAGAGTTGACGGTTATCTTCTTTCTTTCCCACTCAACCCAAAGTTGAAGGATGTCTTTCATTCAATCCAGAATTGATTTCTCTTTTCCCACTCAACCCAGAGTTGACGGTTATCCTTACATCTTTTCCCACTCAATCCAGAGTTGACGGTTACCTTTTCTTCTTCTCCCACTCAACCCAGAGTTGACGGTCGTCTCTTGTTCAATCCAGAATTGATTCCTCCTTCCCACTCAACCCAGAGTTGACGGTTATCTTTTGTCTTTCCCACTCAACCCAGAGTTGACGGTTATCTTTTCTCCTTTCCCACTCAACCCAGAGTTGACGGTTATCTTTTATTCTCTTTCCCACTCAACCCAGAGTTGACGGTTATCTTTTATCCTTTCCCACTCAACCCAGAGTTGACGGTTATCCTTTCTCTTCTCCCACTCAACCCGGAGTTGAGGGTTATCTTTTGCCTTTCCCACTCAACCCAGAGTTGACGGTTACCATTCGTCTTTCCCACTCAACCCAGAGTTGACGGTTATCATTTGTCTTTTTCCATTCAACCCAGAGTTGACGGTCATCTTTTCTTTTTCCCTCTGAACCCAGAGTTGACAGTCATCCTTCATTCAATCCAGAATTGATATTTATCTCTTATTCAACCCAGAGTTGACTTCCCCTAATTCCTCAACCCAGAGTTGATGTCTATTTCGCTTCTAACCCAGAGTTAATTTGTTCAATCTTCCTCAGTGGATTTGACACCATTTCTTCCCCAGTGGATCACATCTCTCATCAGGCAAATTTTCAGGTTCTCTTGATATTTAATCTTCTTCTACCTCGAATGTTCGAAAGGCTGACGCCAATCTCACCTTCAGGTTTAAGATGATTAAATAGGGGCAGCTGTTGCACCCCAAAATTTGCCCATCCTAATTATTCTTAATTGGCACACATATCTCATTCATTTACATCTTAGGTCATTAATAAAACCATGCATTTCATTAAACACATAATTAAAGGATCAAAGACCCTGGATTATGACTTCCTCTTATTTATATCATCAACATAATTCTAAGTTTAGTATCAAGAATTGATTCAATTGAGAGATGTCTTCAACCTCAACTTATCAGTTGACTGTTGAGACTAACATGCAAGATGGATTGATTGGTCGCAAATTTGAACAAGGAAAGCTGAAAGTTCATTTGATTCGCTAAAAGACGAAAACTTCGTCTCATATTCGAAGGGGTCCTTAGTTTGTTTTATTTGAATCATAGAAGATGTTAACCAGATTCAAGTATTGGTCAGATCCCATTTAACTTTGGGCAAAGTCAACCCAGTTGGTTTTGTTGACTAAAGTTCTACATAGTTCATAATTCAAGGCAAGATGAAGTAAAAGTCAAACTATTCAAACTCCGTCATCATGTATCCATTACATTTCAAATTACATCACAAAGTCAAAGTTCCAAAATTCATTACAAAACTCAAGTCAACCATTTCCATTACAAAGATTCAAAATACAGTTCCATTACAAAAAAGATACAAAAGAATTACAACCAGTTGACTAAAGTCAACACTATCCTAAACACTTCAATTCTTCAACCTCCATGATTGTACTTTAGTCCTTGCCTCATTGTTGGGATTAACCTTGCTTTAAGACCATTGCTCCACACAAAAAATCCAATTGCATCATCCTGCAACACAAAATCAGAATCAACATACTCAGTCACTTTATTCAAAATCAGTCCATAAAAACCAAACTTGCTGCAAAATTCAAACCATTTCAAATATATCAGTTCATCATTCATACATTCAAGAGCAAAGAATAATACTTTTTTTAGCCCTGCAATCAGCATCATATAAATGCATCTACACATTGTTATTCTCCACCATCTTATGACTATCCAAACAAAACCCACAACAGTTACACATTACACCAACCCCTAACCGATTCAGTTATATATAACTAATTACCTAACAAACTTCTAACAGAATTAACAACCATTCAACATTTTCCTAACTGTCATACCTCTTAACAGAACCCACACTAACAATTTCCTATCCTTGTAACTAACCTATAATCACCTAACTACCAAAATAGAATTATCTAACAAACTTTTAACCAATCTAACTGACTCCTAACAGAAAAAAGATCAGAGTTTGAGAACAAACCTTCAGAGAATCAAGATCCTTCATCTCTATATAACCAAGACCTCCATCATTCTTCAGGTTGGACTCTGTTTTCCATTTCCGCCACCTCATAACTCTTCACTGTTCATCATCCTCACTCTATCTTCATTCTTCATCTCTTTCTCTAACCTTCTTCACCATTTCATCTTCATCAATCTTCAAATCTCAGAATCCTTCCCTCTCTCAATCATCAACCTTCTTCCATCTTCTTCAGACCTTCAACCAAAAGAAACACTGCAACCTCTCAGCATCTCATACCTTCTTCATCTTCGAGGCCTCCTTCCATTCAAGCACAACATCAACAAGTATCAATAATCTTCAATCTTCAGTCACGCTTCGACGTCATCATCGTCTTCAACTGAACAACAACATCACGCAATCAACAAGATTCAGAATCGCAAATCAAAAAGCGTAAAAAAGAAGAAAGCGGAGAAGAAGAACAAAGAGGCTACCTGAATCGAATTGTCGCGTTTATTTCGCCGAAAATCTTCGGTATTCTCTTCATCTCGCACGATTTTTCAATCCAGCTTCCTCCACCATTTTCTCCAGAAACCATCATCTTCATCAATCGTGAGCTTCACTCGAGACATCAAATCATCATCACCACGAAATCGAAAAAAGCACTGGATCAGTGAGAGAGCGAAGCAGAGATGACCGGAGAGATGATAGCGGTTGGACGGTGTCGTGAAGTTGATCGGAGAAGGACGCCGCTGCACCACCGTCGCGAGTCGTTGAGAGGGAAGAGAGTCTGAGGGTGATAATGTGAACGGTCATAACTTTACCCTAATTCCCAGTCTCCATTTTTCTTTTTTATTTAATTAATTGTTTTGTTATTAATCAGTTTAATTGCAATTAATTAGAGCTAATTGGACATTAACCAGAATTTTATTTGAATAAGATAATAATCTGAAATAATGTTGATTTGGATCAAATGTCCTTGGGCTACACGAATTCCTTAATACACCTCCTTCTGGCCCATGCATCCTGCGTTTTTTTGGCTAAATGCCTCCTCAACAAAAATACCTTTTGGGCCAGACCTGGGCCCTGCGCCCTTTGCTATTCAGACCTTAATATTCAATATCACACCCCTTGATTCACATTTACTTTATAATTAGGATTAAGACTTTTTTCACTTAGGTTTTCCTATCTTTTTAGATGACTTAATGATAAAATTACTAACTTCCTTTTTAAACTTTGATACAATTTTTGACATAAAAAATAGAATAAAAAATATTAGTTTTAGGCTATTTGTTTTTTAGTCTTTTTACTTGACTTGTAATTCAATTTCTCCCATAAAAAACCATAAAAAATAAATAGTCTTTTAATCCATTTCATGCTATATTTTGAATCTTTTATTCCATGCTTTTGTACTATTTTTTTTAGTCATTCTTTTAATCATTTTTAGTATTATTTTGTATCATGCTCACTTGTGATTTTTTACTTGTAGCTTTATCTTGTAACTTCACTTATATGTTCCCATAGATTTAGGACCTATAATCCATAACTTTTAGGTTAGTCTTCCCTTTGAAAACCTATAATTTTAGGTAGATTTTAATTAGACAATTTAGGACTTAGAATCATCTTTTAGATTAAGTTCTTTTCCTTTTTCTTTTCAACTTTAAAACATTAATAAAGGACGACGCGAATCATGCTAATGCCTTTTTTTAGTGTGAAAGAAATGATTGGGGCGTAGGCCCCGATGTATGTTCTTTCCCACTTAGCGGGAGAGAAATGATTGAGGCGTAGGCCTCGGTGTATTTCTCAACCGTTATTTAGAGAATCGATTGTGGCGTAGGACTCGATGTGCATTCTCTAAATATTCAAAAACTGTATTTTATTTAGAGAATCGATTGAGGCGTAGGCCTCGATGTGCATTCTCTAAATATTCAAAAAAAAAAAAACTGTATTTTATTTAGAGAATCGATTGTGGCGTAGGCCTCGATGTGCATTCTCTAAATATTCAAAAAGACTCTTTTATGGCATGATTCAAGTCACAAATTAATTTCCCTTAAAAGACACCCAACCAAAAACATTTCAAAATATCTAATAAAGGCTCAGACTTAAACAAAGTAAGGAAGTGATGCGAAGCCTTGTAGTGGGTTTTCGTCCATCATGGAATTACACCTGAAAAACACAAACCAATCATCTCTTCTCTCTCTTGCCTCTGAGGCATTCTTTCTCCTAATCGGACACGTTATTTCCGCTCCATTCCCAGCTTAAGACTCCAGAGGTCGAGCAGCGGAGTGCGAATGTAAGTGTTCAACTAAAAAAAACACAAAAACAAACAAAAACTAAAGAGCCGAACTACGACGCTCTGATTCCTGAAAAGGATACGTAGGCATTAGGTCGCGGGGCCTAAGCGAGCACAACTATTTAAAAACCTTATTTTCCCCGTGTTTCTTCTTCTTTCATTTGCATGCATTCCCTTAGTGATTAAGCTTTAGATTTATAGTACACACCCTTTAGATAGCAACAAACATAGGTGGATACCATCGAGTACGATGGGCGTGAGGGGTGCTAGTACCTTCCCCTTGCGTAACCGACTCCCGTACCCTACCTCTGGTCGAAAGACCTCGTTCTTATTCGTTTTAGGTTTGCTGACGTTCCTTTCCTTTTAGGATAGATATGTTAGTGGCGACTCTGTTGTTCATTTTCGCGAGCGTGCGACAACTATATGTATGATGATTAAATGTTGAAATATAAATCATATGCCTACCATGAAGAAATCCTCAAAGGATGAAGAAGCTGACCTTGCATGCTTTGTAGAGTGCTCCATTGGAGATGATGAAGACATCCAAGAATACTTGATCAAGCATTAATGGATCATATTGAAAAGCAGAGGAAACTGAATACACTGAGTTGTTGCTTGTAGAGTGTGTTGCACCCTAAAATTTGCCCTCCCCTGATTATATTTCTAATTGGCTTACTGCTTCACAATCATGTGCATCATATCATTAGGACATTAAGATAATTTGCATCCATTCAAGAAAAATCAAAAATAATATATCATCATCTGCACTTGCATTCATTCAGAAAATAAAAAATTCACGTACATATTCATTTTGTGGTTTATATCTTTTTACTAACGTTACACGGTTTTATAATTCTAATTTCTAATTCAATTTAGTTTAAATTGAATTTTTAATTAGGATTAATAAGATCATTTTATCATATTATTTTTCTATTAGTTCTTTTGTTCCTTTTAATTGTTTTTAGGTTTGGTGCAAAGATTGATTAAAGGAAGACCATTTTTGATACAAGTTTGTGGCAAGCCCATATCATTTTGAGCCCAATTTATCCAAGTCAATTTTCAAGCCATTTTGTTGATCCAAGCTACCAAAGCCATGAAGAATTGAGTAAAGACCCCACATGAACAAAGCACCCCACGTTTTCTTTCAAGCAAAAGATTATCATCAATTTTTGTCATAATATCATATTCCATCTAGAAGCTTGAATAAAACAAAAACAAAATGTAACAAACTTTTTCCAACTAGCACAGTACGCGATTTGCTTCCACTCCACTCACCTTCCCACTCTCCACAAAATCTGCAAAATTATTCTCCATTTCTAACAAACTTGACCTTCATTCTTATCCAAATCTCTCATGAATTCCCCACAATGCCCTCACTCTCATTGCCTATATAACAAGCTCTCACTCACAAGCAAAGGAGGAAGGATAAGCTTCGAAACTCTTTGCAAAAATCATTGAAAACTTCCTCCAAAGTATCATTTCAAATCTACAGAACAGAGCAAATTCATACATCTTCATCACAAAACATCATCACCGATACGTCCATCATCTTTGACACGCAAAATTTTTGCTTCACAAACCTTCACCATTTATTTTTCAGTCTGATTCTGCATAATCACTTCTTAAACCTACACATAAACCTTCAAACCACCTTCATAATCTCTTCAAATCGACAAAAATCACAAAGAACAGCTTGATGCCACTTCACCGCCAAAATCATATGTAACCTTCATCCTTCAACTCCATATACTCCTTAGTGTAGCAACGTGATACCACCACAAGTCCATCACGCTCATCATGCATACAAGCTCCGACTGCAACGGCACCGCATCATTTGCAGAGACGTCAACACTGACAAGCTTCAGATTACAGAGTTAAGCACTTCACTGATATAGTGCTCTGTTTTTTTTGGACAACAACATCGCCGATTTTTCACAGATTCATCACATCTCCTTTCAACGCTGTCACAACATCAACAGCTCGAACCTGAGCAACACGACGTCGTAGACGAGATTTATTTGATTTGCATGGATTTCTTCCCCTGGTAACATCCAGGCGGTATTCTTCTTTCCTTGTTCTTATTGTTGTTGGATTCTGAATTGTTGTTGTAGCTTGAGTCATGTTGATTGTTATTGCTTTGCCATGATTTTTGTTGCTGAAACTAGTTGTTAATGTGGTAATTTTGTTGAACTGCTCCGTTTACTAAAAAAGGAGTGAGGTTCCGATTAGAAGTTTTGAGGTTGAGTTTTGAAGCTGAGAGATAGAGATGAGATTTTGTTGTTATTGTTCGACGCAGAGCATTAGAGATAAGAGGAGAGTTGTTGAGTTTGTGAGTATGAACATAGAAACAAAGAGAAGGACTTCGAGTGAGTAGATGAGAGAAACAGGGGTGGAAAAACGTGAAGCAGAGAAAGAGGAAAAGCTGGAAACAGAGAGAGTTATCGAAAGAGGGGCTGAGAGTGGACCGATTTTGAGGAGGGAGGCGGACCCATCCTTGTTTTTCTTTAGGATTTATTTTGTGTATCTTAGTGTAACTTGGGCCGGTTGTGTTTGATTCCTGTATGCCCAATTTGATTTCCCTTTTGCTTATGGCCCAATCTGTTTCCTATGCACACACACCTTCCAGCGAGTACACCCCCCTCTTGGGTAGATTCATATGTTTTTGGGCCAGCCCTTAAATGTCTAGAAACCCTAAACTGAATTCCCTTTTCCTTTCTGCAACTCTCAGCCAGCGCCTGAAACCCTTTTCCTTAGGTTATTGGTTTTTGTTTATTTTTGGGCCTATTTCAATTGGTAGCCCACCGCATTTCTCTTGTGCACACCCCTACTAACTTAAACCCCTATGCTGTTTGTTTTGGTTCTATTTGATTTGGGGCCAACATCTATTGGGCCCAGCGCCCCACTCTCTTATGCACCCCCATGTTTCTTTTTTTGTTTTGCCCATATTACTATGTTGTTTTATTTTAACTTTTTTATCTTGTTTGTTTTAATTTCTCAAAAATACAAAAATATGTTTTATGTTTAAATTTTTTTTTTTTCATATTAAAAACTTCAAAAAAAGATTATAATAGGATTTTATTTCCTTTTGATCTCTAATTTGTCTTGCTTATTCAAAAAACTCAAAAATATTAGTTAGTATTTTAATTCTCGTATTTGATTTTATTTCACCTCTTTCTCTTGATTTCATTACTTGTTTAAGTAGTATTTCTTTTCTTTTAAGATGGTTATCTCATGTTCTTGAAGTGTTTACTTCTTGTTTGTATATGCTTGTTTGCTTTTCATTTTTGTTGGTTATTTAGGTGCTATTTGCTTCTTACTCTATTAGCGATTGCTTGTTTTGATTAGTTTTGTGGTGAGGTGAAATCTTTTGAGGGATCAATGAGCCATTGTTTGATTGATAAGTATTTCCTTATGTGGTGTATTTAATGTGGCTTGTGTGCCTTTTTCTTATTGTGATATATTTTCTATTTGACATTGCTTGTGTGTATCCTTGCATGTCTTCTTTATGATTTGTGTTGATTGTCTATTGACATTGCTTGTGTGTATCCTTGCATGTCTTCTTTATTTTTTGTGATATCTTGTCTCTTGACATTGCTTATGTGTATCCTTGCATGTCTTCTTTATGATTTGTGTTGATTGTTTCTTGACATTGCTTGTGTGTATCCTTGCATGTCTTCTTGATGATTTGTGTTGATTGTTTCTCGACATTGTTTGAGTGTATCTCTACATTGTCTATTTAATTACTTGTGTATCTCTTGGTGTATCTTGAATACACATTGTTTATCTTGAGTTTGCTTGTGTTTATCCTTGCTTGTCTCTTTTTTTGGCATGCTCCCTTAGGACTTGACTTTTCAAAGTCATTAGACCTTAGGATCTTATCCAAGCATGATAACTTTTAGGACTTTTTAGTTTCCCTTTTAATTCAGGCCATCTTTTTTCTTTTCAACCTTTTAAAACACTTAATAAATATCAAATAAGTGGAGAAGGGTGAGTATCCTTGCATTGGGATTTGATTCTCCACTATCCACATTTCCCTTTAAAAAATACCAACTAAAAAACTTAGTAAGTGGAGAAGGGTGAGTATCCTTGCATTGGGATTTAATTCACTACTATCTACATTCCATAAAAAACACATAAAATATCTAATAAATTTCAGACTCTATAAAAAGTGGAGAAAGGTGGGCATCCTTGCATTGGGCTCTAGATCACCTTTATCAACATCAAAAAACACAAACCAATTTTCTTTTTCTTTTAAGGATATGTTAAGTCCTTCCCATACTTAGGCGTGTGAGTCTCCAAAGGTCGAGCAACGTTGGGATGTGATCTTAACTGCTGTCCACCTAAAAAACACAAAAACATACAGAAAATATTGAGCCGAACTACGGTTGCTCTGATTCCTTTAAGGGATACGTAGGCATTGGATCGCGGGGTCCGAACAAGCACACTTTGTAAATATTCCTTCTTTTCCCCGTGTTTTGTTTTTATTTCTTTTGTCATGCATTGCATTTAGCTTTTAGCTTTAGACTCTTTAACACCCATAGATTACAACTAACATGAGTGGATCCTGTCGAGTACGACGGACGTGAGGGGTGCTAATCCCATCCCCTTGTGTAACCGACTCCCTTACCCTTTTCTCTAGGTCGTAGACCTTTGTTTTTTTGTTTTTTTGTTTGTTTATAGGTTTTAGTCGATGTTTTCCTTTCCCTTCTCTTGGGATAAATGAACACTCGATGGCGACTTCATTGTTTTCCGATGAGTTTTCCAGTTGCTTCAGAGTGATTCATGTTTAGTGATGTTAATCAATATGTTATCAGCTATGACTAACTACATGATCAGCATTCAAGAAGAATAAGATGAAGATCTATTCAGAAGAAGCAATCAAAATGACAGTTGATGCTCCATATATGCTTAAGAAGATAAATGAAGATGAAGCAATCAAGACAAGAGCTGATGCTCCTTATCTGCTTTCAGAAGATGAAGATGTCATCCAGAAGTTCAAGAATAGAAGACTAAAAAACTATGTATAGTTCTTGTAATTAACTTTAAAACGCATAGAGTTGTTGCTCGAAGTGTGTTATCTCTTAGGAATCTTCTATAAGAATGTTTAGGCACCAGAATTGACTGCTAGTAAGAGTGTCGTAAACATACGTATTGAGACTAGGAGACTATCTACTTAACTAAGAAGCAAATTCGTTATCTCCAGAAGATAGATGAACATTATATCCTTCTGGGATCCCTGAACGGTTTGTAGCAACCTGCCCTAAAAATAAAAAGGGTTAGAGTCGCCACCTATTCTGAAGGGCGAATAGGAAACCCTACGTTGTATAAAGATTCAGGGTAAGTTATTATAATCAGGTTGAGGGAAGGTATTAGGAACCCTCAACCCTTTCCTAAAGGCTGCAATATAAAATAAAGGTTTACGGCAAGGTTTATAAGGCTAATAACTAATGAAATGAAAAGGGTAAAAATTGAGATTTAAAATGAATTGAAATTATAGGGGGGGACTCGCCTTGTTACCAAGTGCCCACGTATCTCCTTATGGAGAATCAGAGTCAACGTAGTTCGGACACAGGGTTGTACGCCTTAGAATTTGATTTGATATGGTTTTAAGGCTTTTTGAATGGCCTATCGTAGTTTTTTTGAAATGCGAAGTTCGAAGGTATTTTGAATTACCTTGTCGTAGATTTGAAAATCGCAGAGATGGAAATCTGTTGTTTCGTGGTTTAGTGTTTTAAGATTTGGGCGTACAACCCTGATTTGATATGTCACCGTTAGATGCGATGATCAATAGATTTGATCATTATAGTTAACAGATTATATGGGGTATTGCTGGTTACTATGACCGGTAGATTCGATTGTCGCGGGTAGCAAATAAATGTATTATAAATATTATTTTTTTTATCTCTTGTCTAATGCGACTAATAGATTTAGTCGGATCGAGAAGATAATTAATTAAGGGTTTATGTTTTCTTTGCCAAATAGGCAGTGGGATTGGGAAAACCCTAATGTATTGGTCCTTTATATGGTTTTTGTATTTAACATTTAAAAATAATTAAATCAATTAAGTCGAATAATCGAAATAATCGAATAATCGGGACATAACTCTAGACCCCAATTATAACTTAACCCTGATTTATACCTAATCCTAATTACAACAAATTAATTTAATTAAACCTAATTAGTTAATACTTAATTCAAACAATTAAACAGTAAAATAGAAAATATAATAAAACCTGGGCTGTGATCCTGTGTTGATGAGCTATTGAAGGCACATAGTATGGCGCTGCCTTCTGTGTGTTAGATTAGATCTTGACATGATTCAGAGATTGTGATACAAGGGTGCATGGTAGTCCTCCTTCCGTCATGTGCGTTGGATCTTCATGAAGGATTGATCAAGAAAATATCTCAAAATAATAATGCAAGAGGCAGGGATCAAACCCCTGCTCTTGCACACCAACAATTCAAGACAAGCCTTCGCCATTACGCCGCTTCAATCACGATGTTAGTAGGATCAACGTAAATGCAAATATATGAAAAGAAAACGAGAATTTTAAAAAAGCAGCATACGTGCCTATTACATCTTCTTCCTCGTTTTAACTTTTCTGGAAAATGAAACCTATGGCAACGTTTTTGGTGTGTTGTCCTAGACTTGCAAATCTGAATCTCACACGATGCACTATATAAATTCCAAATATTTACACGGTTCGATTTTAAATCGTGTCCTAAACACGATGGAGCCATTGGATCGATCTAATTTTGCTTGTTCTAGAAAGTCCCAAATCAAAGCTTCTAACCCTAGCCATGGTGAATACCTATACCTGCGTTAAAACTTCAATCAAATGGCACAGAGAGGCCGTAAACATAGTTATAAACATGGATCTGCATCCAAGATCGATTTATGATGCCTCAATGATGGAACCCGATCCAACAAATTTTGAAACTCAAGCCGTGAGCGTCCATATACGTATGCGTGCGTTTTGATGGATGTTGATGATTCAGTTTCAATCAATCATCGTTAAGGAAGTGATTGGCACCATTTATGTGACCTGAATTAGGAGCTAACTCGGAAAATGAATTGGTCCTCTCCTTGAGTTTTCATGAACTTGGTTTGGTTCCTAGAGGCAAGCCAAAAAAAACCCCCCTCTGTCTGCAATTGTTGTTAGGTCTTTTAATTTGAGAAAGAATCAAAGATTTCAAAGGATGAATTCTTGATTGAAGATTTGCTTCAATTTGCATATAATTCTTTCCATTCTTGCACCAACAATTTGCCAAATCTTATTCCACGATACTGTCTTGACAATCATCCCAAGATTTGTAATAAACTAATGCAAATATTATTTTATTTCATACTATTTATTTGATTTAAATGAATAAAAACTTCAATATAAAAGAACAAAAATGATGAGAAATAAAATAATGGACTTATGGGCCTTTGGTGAGATTAAGATCATTTTTAGAGACCAAAATTTAGGCCCATTAATCAAAATAATCAAACTTGCTTACTTTGCCTTTTATTCGTTATTTTTAAATGAGTGAGAAAAATCAAATAATTATAAGATAAGATGACAATCCTATTAAAACTAATCAAATAATTAATAATTTAAACTAATGATAATGATAATCCTATTAAAATTAATAATACTACTAATCCTAATACTACCTAATAATAATCTTATTAATATTAATATTAATAATAGAATTTATAATGCTAAAAAAATAATAATAATCGAAACAAATGTTGATAAAACCCATAATACCCCCAAAAATGATAAAACATTTGTAATAGTTAGGCCCAATGTTCGGGTCCTAAGCATCTGTTAATTACGCCCTTGTTTTAATTCAACCTGGTTTATAAGAGAGCGAGTTTGACGATAGAAATGTCAAACCCGATGGCTCTTAATTTTGAACCTTGATGGATTAACAGACGTATATTTGATCGGGCAAATTTCGAGGTATGACAGCTGCCCCTGTTCAATCTTCTTAAACCTGAAGAGTCAGGTAGGCACGTCTGCCTATCGTGATCTAAAGGTAGAAGATGATTGAACACTGAGATGCCCTGAAATTTGCATTTGTTAGGAAGAAATTCCGTGGGAGATGGGCTTAAAGATGCCACCCAAGGTGAATACCTCTCTTTTTTTAATGTGAAGTGGATGCTTTCGAAGGAACCACTGTGTTTCGATGGTAGCTTTCATACCCCAATTTTTGACCTAAGATACCACCTCATATCATCGCATATGCATCATTTGCATCTCTAACAAATTGCATAGCTTGTGTTTGCTACTTGTGCTCAGCAGGGTTTAATCAAGAAATCATTCATCAGTACAAGTAACAATCAACTAGGGTTTGGTTCTCCCTTCATCTCAAATGGATTATCTTCATCAACAATCAACATTTGGTCCTCAAAAATTCATTTCAACAAGCTCAAAGACTCTGAATTAACCAGATTAGGGTTTTGACTAAAGAGAGCATACTCTTGACTTTTGCTCAGAATTTAATCTAATGACCTGGGACATGACCTCAAGACCCCAAGTACATCATTTTGACCTAATCCATTGGCTATGGACATCTCCTACACCAAGTTTGATCAACAATGAAATTTCAAATCATCAGATTAGGGTTTTGAACTATCAGGGACTGAAATCAGGGATCACATTTGGGAAACCTTAAAAAGCTCCAGGAGATCACTCAAAGGTTTCAATCATCTTCAAATGATCCCTATGACAATATCCAATGGAAATTACATCTCAGTTCAAGATCCACAGTCGTCAATTTCATCAGGTCGACAATTAGGGTTTTTGACCTAATTCACTTGAACCACCGACTTTTTTATCAGAACATGGTGCCACAACTTAAACTATGGCTCAAGATCCTCTAATAACTCAATATGATCCATTAATACCATTCATTTGGTGAGGATAACTTGGTTCATTTGAAATCTCCAGAAACGCGATTCGTCTGAAAAAGTCAACTAAACAAGATCACCATTGAATTTTGGGGAATTTTGGTCAATCATGACTTTTGAAGTTTTGAATCATGAATATATGATATATGAAGTCATTTGATCAAGAAAAATCAAGAAAATCAATCAAGAATCAAAAAGTCAAAAGTTTGACTTTTATACTTAGAAAAGTGTTTTTCAATGGTTTTTTCCAAACTTTGGAAGGGAATAACTCAAAATTTCACCTACAAACTGAAAAAAACTTCCAACATGAAAGTTGTATATTTTGATCCAATAAACAACTTTGTCACATAAAATGATTTTCCAAAAGATCAACCATTTAAGAGATATGGAGCTTCAAAGTTGGCATCTTTTGAAAATTTCACTTAAAATCTCACTTTCTTCAAAGTTCATGGACCTTTTTCACCCATTTCCTTAAAGGTCTTGAAGAAACTTTCAACTAGGGTTTTGAAGTGTGTAACATGAAAAAATATGGAGCATTGCTATGGTTTTGAATTTTGTCATTAGAGGTCATTATGCATGAAATTCCAAGCCATTTTCTCAAGTTTCAACACTATATGGTCTATGATCCAAGTAATGATGCATAGAGGCAATAATTGAGAGATATTTTCTGATTTGAAGATCAGAATGGAAGGAGAAAAGAAGCCTGGAAATTTAACCATGGTTTAGTCACTTTAACCATTATGCATTAAATGTAAAGATTCCATTTTATCTCCAAATGCCAAATCACCATTCTTTGATCAACTTGCAAAGCTTGGAGTTCAGAATCCTTGGCCTATAAATAGAGGTCACTTCCACTCTTCAAATCACACCAAAACCTCACAATCATAGGTTTTCTCTCTTCTTTCTTGAATTGCAAGTTTCAAGTTTCAAAGTGAGGTAGAAATCCCAACCTCCAAACCTTTGAAGTTCTGAGCAAAGTGATGCCTTCCACAACTCTAAACATCATATGGGATGTGTTTGATCCATCCACACACCCCAAAAACACCCAAAACTCAGAATCACTCTTCAACCTCCAAACTTGCACAAAGTGAGCCTTATCATGCCAATTCTCATTATAGCTCATTTCTGTCCAAACTAATACTTCTAACACCATCCATATACTTCATATGAACTATCCCAACACTCATCATCAACCAAAAACTTCAGAATCATTAAGTTCGATTCACACTTGGTCCTACTGCAGATCGGGTTCCATGGAATGATCCGGATGAATTCAATCTATCCCAAGCATCCAGACACCTTCCATAAGGTCCATTGAAGCTGTCGAGATCAAGAAGCAACATCTGTAACACCTCTATTGAAGAATTCAATCTCCAGTTTTGCCGTTTTTGAAGGTAAGCCTCATGAACTTCAAACTCATACATACATGCATCATAAATGAAAAATTGAGTTGCCATCTTGTTTCTGCACTATCACTAATCAATAGCCCTCAATCAATTTCATAATTCATCAATCATACACAATTTCAGATTGAATCATAGAATTAGGGTTCTTCGTGTTCATCAGAAAATTGATAGCCTTAGAGTGAAAATAAATGAAATTAAAGATCACCATCATGTTCCTTATGAAAAACCGAGTGAGATAGACTATCTACTCGATCAAAACAATCTAGTTTCAAAGATTTTCAAAATCAAATGGGGATGGTGTTCTTGGCGCGTTTTTTGTTCAGAAATTTCAAATTCTTGTATGTTAATATAACTAAATGGACGCGTGTATGTTACAAGCCACAAGCGTGGCTCAGTTGGCTTTTGTATTGAGAAACAACCTCCAGATCGTGGGTTCAACACCCTTAGGGACTAAAACCTCTTTTTTATCACTATTTTTTTTTCATTTTTTTCACAACTTCACCAATCATTTTAACCAATCAAAATTAATTATTTTTACTTCATTTTTTACACACTCTTTGTTTAATATATATATTTTATGAATATCAAGAAAAATCACAAAAAAATATTTATTTAATACATTTTTAATTAGGTTTAAAATGACATGTTTTTAAGTGTTTTTTAAATACTTTAAATATTGTTTTTCATTTGATTTTTCAAACTTAATCATTTGTAAATATTTTGTGATCAAACCCTAATCATTTAGGTGTTAATTAAGTATAATCTTTGTGTTTATCTTAATTAATTTGATTTCTTTCAAAATTTCAAACTGTTTTAAAACAAACGATCACCGTTTTTTCAAAACGATAAATCATTTCTTTTTAGTTTTCTTTTCAAAAACTTTTGATTAAATATTTTTGGATTGATCAATTGATTTCCAAAACCTCCTGGGCATCCCTTATGGTATAAGTCCCATTCCTTTGGATAAATTTAGGTTTTTTTCATTGTATATATACCTATTTTTTATACCACGATCGAATTGATTTAAACCCTCAAATAACAAGATCAAGAGTTAGGGTTTTTCTTCAAAGTCAACCTGGGCCTCCATGTAGGTATAAGTCCCATTCCTTTACATGAAATTAGGTATTTCATTGTACATACACCTTTTTGTACATACCTCGATCAATTTGATTTTTAACTTCGAATAACAAATCAAAAATGAAGGTTTTCTTTAAATCTTCCCAAAAATACCATGGGCCTCCATGTAGGTATAAGTCCCAAGCCCTTTTGTAAATACTTGTTTACATAGCTTTGAATAAACTCAAGTGGGCCTCTCCACGAGTATAAGTCCCAAGCCCCCGTGTATACAAATGGATCATGCTTACAGGTATATTTCCTTCATAAGCTCCATTATATACACACACTTTGTCATATATATGTAATTGTTCATACTTGTTCATGTTTGTCCATGTTTGTTCATACTTGTTCATGTGTTTGTTCATGTTATATATACTTGTTCAACTTAGTACAACACTAGGTTCCCCATAGCCTCCTATTGGGCTTCGTGCAAAGAATCTCCCCTAGTTTAGGTTAGGACATAGAGTATGGTTTCCCGGTGAAATCGCTCAAACCAACTATACCATGCCTCCTCTTGGGCTATGTACAAACGACTTGTCCCTCCCATAGCCTCCTCTTGGGCTTACAATGCAAGGACCCTGGATTGTCCCTCCCATAGCCTCCTCTTGGGCTTACAATGCAAGGACCCTCGGATAGCCTCCTCTTGGGCTTCGTACAAGGACCCACGGGCTTCTTATAAGCATCCCCAATATCCAAATCAAATACCCTAGGAGATTAGACATTTTTCATCTCTATGATAGGAGTATCTCTTCTATATCATCACAAACAATCAATCAATCAAACTTTTTTTTCCACAAGGCTGGCTAATCAATCAAACCGTTTTGCCACCATACTGGCTGATTAATCAAAGTTTTTGTCACAAGGCTGACTTCATTGAAACTTTTGCCACAAGGCTGGCTGATTGATCAAAACTTTTTGTCACAATGCTGGCTTCAATGAAAGTTTTTGCCACAAGGCTGGTTAAACAAAAACATCTTTATCATTCTAAGCACCATAAGTGGCACAGCCCATGGCTTATAATCAAAAGATTTCAAACAAAAAAAAATCAAACAGATGTATGTGAGGATATAGATTAGATACATCGAACATTGAGATGACATTTGTTTCTTTTCCTTTGCTTCCACTAGCATAAGTGGGAACTACGATTGCTCTGACTTTCTCAACATCCCTTTAAGAATACGTAGGCACAAGGTCGTATCCTTGGCGAGCAAAACTTCTCCCTCAAACCACTCAAACCTTAGCACCCGTAGACCCCGAGCTACAGATGCTCTGATTCCCTCTAAGGGATGTGTATGCAGAGGATCGCGAAGATCTTTGCGAGCATAATCGAACAAACACCTTAGGTCCCACCTATCTCACAACAGAACCTCTCCATAACATAGAATGAAAAACATAGCAAAGAAACCTATAGAGTACTATAGATACGTTGGGTGCTAATACCTTCCCTTCGTATAACCAACCCTCTTACCCGGAATCTCTCCCCCACTTTTAAGGTTATTGCAGCTTTTTTCCTTTTCCTACTCTGGAAACAATAAAAAGTTTGGTCGGAACAAAAGAAAAATCATTTTTTTGAGCACTCGAGCCCAAAGAAGGCATCAGGTGTCTCATCCCGAAAAAAGATATGATTTTTCCCCGCGACAGTAACACGTCCTAAAAAGGCAACCTGAATTTTATGCAATGTTATGATGCATGCGATGTATGATGCAGTGAGCTTCTCAAAATAAATGAGAGCGATGTATGTATATGCATTATTTATGAATGAGGTATGTTAGTTGAATGATGCATGATTGTTAGTTGAAGTATGTTAGTAATTTTAAAAAGAAAAATAAAACCTTTGTATGTTATTGATGATGTTTTGGAAAAGATCACTACCGAGGGACTAACATGATAAACCCCATTGAGGAACCCTTTGAAAATCTTGTTGTAAAACCCTTTGTAAAACCCTTTGTAAAACCCCTTTGCTTTTTCGAAGTAGATCACTGCCGAGGGACTAACGTGATACACCATATTGAAGAAACCCTTTGTAAAACCCCTTTGTTTTTTCGAAGTAGATCACTGCCGAGGGGCTAACGTGATAAACGCCTTTGAAGAAACCCTTTGTAAAACCCTTTGATCACTGCCGATGGACTAACTTGATGGGTAAACGTAACTATCAATAGCGACGATTCGTAGTTTGTGAACCCAACTTACTATAGTTCTAGTAAGTTTCTGTAGTTTGTGAACCCCAAAAGGATCACTTGCTATAGCTCTAGCAAGCTCACCTGCACCAATAGGATTACTTGTCATAGCTCTGACAAGCTCACCTACACCATTTGGATCATCTGCCCTTGTTCGGACAAATTTAACCTGCACCATTTGGATCATTTTCCCTGATTCGGACAAATATCACCTACACCATTTGGATCATTTGCCCTGGTTTGGACAAATTTTACCTGCACCATTTGGATCATTTTCCCTGGTTCGGACAAATTTCACCTACACCATTTGGATCATTTGCCCTGGTTCGGACAAATTTCACCTGCACCATTTGGATCATTTGCCCTGGTTCGGAGAAATTTCACCTGCACCATTTGGATCATTTGCCCTGGTTCGGACATATTTCACCTACACCATTTGGATCATTTTCCCTGGTCCGGACAAATTTCACCGGCACCATTTGGATCATTTGCCCTGGTTCGGAAAAATTTCACCTACACCATTTGGATCATTTGCCCTGGGCACGTCAAACCTGTCGGGAATAAATTTGGTTAGCGGTGGGTTTTCGTCGTATCAGAACTTCATGAGTTTCCTTTGACTGAACCTCTTTTGCTTTTTCTAAGGATAGTATCACACCGTTTGTGAACTTCAGAGTTTGTAAATTGATAGGGAACCCCTATGACCCTTTTGCCCCTTGGTGAGGAATTAACATATGTCGCATTCCCTCCATCGTAGTTATGCATCTTTGTCCAGGATATGGCCCCAGTCGGACAAACCATTTTCCCCTCAAGTTACCGTAAAGCGTCCTTGTAATGTTTTGTTATGTTCATAGATGAACCTCTTTATGACTAGATACCCCTTGAGTGTATTTATAAGGGAACCTCTTTGTTGAACTAATCCTTGCTCGATGATAACTTTTGTTGTATTTACCATCTTGTTACGACAAGGCATGGACATGCGGCTGGCATGGTGAAAGACATCCCTTTTACCTTTGTAGGGCCAAGCTAATATTTTATTCTTCTTTCTCCATAGTTTATGATCCTTTAGATTTTTTTTTGTGAGTCTCGGGAAATCGGCTAGCACGGAACGGGTGGATGCGGGCGAAGATGCGAATGTAAATGTATGAATGCATGAAAATGCAAATGCATGCGTATGCGAGAGACTTCTTGTATTGTAACTCCATGTATGCAATGTAGACGTGTGACGTATAATCCTAGGGGTAGCCTTAGAGGAGACATTAAATCATAGTGAAATCCTTGCAAGATATATGTTATGACACGCCAAGGGAAATCCCTTAGAATAGGGAGTATGCAGAAGGTAGCGGCTGGTGACCGTTCAAGACAGTCACCAAATCTCATGGCCATCGAGAGGTCGTTCGACTTGTACCAATGAATTTGTCCCTCGTGGGAAGGTTCTCAATGTGGAACACAACCTATCTGAGGATGATATCGGATGAAGAGAAATCCCTACAAGCTAGGGATGAAAGATGCATAAATGGAGATCCAAATCCTACACAAGTTAGGGGTGCGCGGGAGCAAGCACGGGTTGACCGTTCAAGACAGTTACTAGCTCTCATGGCCATCAAGAGGCCCATCGACGTGTGTTAAGGAGGACGTTCTTCAGGGGAAAGACACGTCGTTGTAAAGACATATGGACGAAAAAAGAGAATCCATATAGGCTAGGGAGTACGTAGGAGTAAGCATGGGGTGACCGTTCAAGACAGTCACTGGAACTCATGGCCATCGAGAGGCCAATCGACGTATGCTAACGAAGATGTTTGATCGGAAAATTAGCAAGTGTACTATTTTCTACCGATGTAGTTTATAAAGTGGAGATTATCCAAGTATCGATCTCAAGGATTGTTGTGGCAATATAAGTTCTATAATGATTCAATCAAACTAAAAGGACCTGGGGGTTTGGTTTGATGTTGTAAAATAATGACTAAAAGTATATTAAACAAACGATAAAAATAAGTCACAAATTATCAGATATGAGCAGATTGCTAGGGGGTCAGTGAATGATTTCTCTTATAACAAACTTGTCTTCTTAATGCAACAACATAGGTTCATCAGTTAATTACCGGTTCTCTAGAGTGTCTTATTCAAAGTCCTTAGTAATAAGATTTTCTTAACATCTCTACCTAATCACTATGTCCATAGGTAATTACGGTAAGATCAAGTATTCAAATAACAAGAATTCCGGTTATAATAAGATATCCCTAGTCCTAGGTGATATAAATTATAATATGTTCTGAGTCATGTCAACAAGAGAATTACTGTCCAGTTAAAATCACTTATCAAAATCACCATCCGTTTTTCTGACGGGAAGAGCATTACGATCAGACAAAGAACAAATCAACTGAATGAAACTAATATTATTATTGCATCAATTCAACATGTTCAACACAATTGAAATCAGAGTCACCCCCTAGCAATGGGGGGTTTAGCTACTCATAACAGAAAATATAATTAAAATAAAAACAGTGTTCATTACAGCAATTTTCGGATGAATCAATCTTCAGACGTGTTGTAGTCTTCAATCATGAAACTTCCGCCAATCCTGAGTTCTACAGTATTCTCAAATCTATTTTCCTCTGCAAAATTCGTCGAACCCGCTCCCAAACGCGTTTCCTTCCTTTTATATATCTCTTTCTGGGCTTTTTGCAACTAAAGCCCAAAGTACCACGCAGAGACGCGTGTGGAAACGCGTGTGGACCAGAGAGATGCGTCCAGGGACGTGTGTGGCCAGAGGGGACTTTTCCTTTGCTTTTTCTTCAGTTGGAACGTGTCCTGGGACGCATGTGGCCAGAGATCACAATTCTTGGCCTTCTGAGACGCGTCTGGGCACGCATGTGGGAGGCTGAAACACGTCTAGGGACGCGTGTGAGCTGGACTTTAATTTTTTGACTCCCTTCTGGAGTGGGACGCGTTTGGGGACGCGTTTGGGCAGCAACATGATTTTCTGGCTTTCTGGAGGCTTGGGGACGCGTTTGGACATGCGTTTGGGCAGAATGTTTTTTTTCTTAACTTTCACACATGTCCGGAGTTGCGTCTGAACAATGCTCGATTCCCTTCTTCGCCATTTTTCCTGCAAAAACACACAAAATCTCCCTACACAGATCAGTAGTCTCGGAATCAAACCAATTGGCCAAACAATTATAAAACAATGATATCTTTATTGTAACTGGCTTAATTTAGTAACCAAACATCACAAAAATTAACCGAGATGATTGATGAATTATAGCAAAACTATGACTGATCACAACCCCAAACTTAGCTCGTTGCTTGTCCTCATGCAACTTGTTCAAAAGAATCACACATTTACCTCATTCTTTCCTCCTCTTGTGTTTTCCAGTGATAGTTACCTGCGGAAGTGTTAGCTATGCATTTTCACCATATCCAACTTGTTCACCACCGTTTCACATAAACACAATGCATCAGTCGCTATCTCATAACACACTCTCACAACATCTCTCGATTGGTTGCAAATGTTTGACCGCTCAACAATCTAGACATGCACATTATACCATAAGCTTGAAAATATTCTCACCAGATTCTGCTATACTGACACACACACTTTTTGAGGTCTTCAGGGTTGTAACGGGGCTATGGTTAAGGTGGGATAAGAAAAGTGACGGTTAGAGGTTTCAGGATTCAGAGTAAATGTTACCCGTTCTTTCACTGTATATCTTCTCACATCAAATTCTATATTCTTTTTCAATCAGATCTGAGGTACCACCAGATTTCTTACCGGTCAGCTCTAACTCCTCCTTTTATCTTGGAGTTTTTTTTTTTAATTGAACTCACCGAGTATTTCCTTTATTGAGTCTTCCTCTTTTCTTCCTCTTTTTTTTTTGTTTTTTATTTTAAAAGAAGAATATATTCCTTGTACTCACTTGTCTGTGAGCAGTACCCCAAACTTAATGGTTGCTATTCCAAACGCAACCCCAAACTTAGAAAGAAACACAAATTCAAGAACGACCCACATTACTCTGAACATGGTAAGAAAGTGTTTAGGCTAATGGTTAAATGATGGTGAATACAAAATGGAAAACAAAGAAAGAAGAAAAGAAACAAAACAAAACTTAATGGGTTAAACAAAGGATAGATGATAAACGGGGATGGAAAAGAAAGTTTTGCCTCGATGTGTGTGTCAAGTCTAGTGTGAATCACGAAGAATAAGTGCAAGTTCTGGATAAAGTAACATACCAGACTTCCCTCAAAAGATATATGGTGTTTGGCTTTTTCTGATTCTCACAGGTCGGGTAGGGATGAGCGACGTCTACACTGTATTTTGCTAGATGCAGTGTCTCAATCAGACATGGTGAACTTGCAGCGTTTTCCACAACGTGTAATCTACCACAACAGAACAACAAAAGTTATCAAAGATTGGAAGTACACGCGTGAATTACTATATATATATTTTTTGTAAAATTAAAGGTGTGTCCAGTCAACCAGTTGTTGCCATTATTATCAATACATACTACAACTATTTCACAAAATAAAAGACAAACTTATTTTCATTAATTCCAGACAAAACTTACAGACTAAAGCTCATGGAGGAAATATAGACAACAAAACAGAAGAAAACACACACAAATTGCATCAGAAAAGGAAAAATAAATAACCGGAATAAAACCCAAACAACTACTAATCAGCGAGGCCAAGGTCCTTGTGAATGCTATCAATATCTGCCTGACGAAGTATCTCCATGTCATCAGCAGTAGGCTGGAAGTGGTCCATGGGATCAGTTGATGGTGGAGGTCACGGGGCTGCTTGAGGCGCTATGGGTGTGCCTATCTGCATATCATGTGAAAAACCGGGTACCTGATAACGACCATAAAAAGGAGTCGGAGGATCCGCAGTTGCACGGTTTCTGTAACGCTGTGCAGCAGCCCATGTATCATTCTCGTGGGTGAGATAACTTCCAGACATATTAAATGTAGCGCACATATCCTGCATGAAACAGAATTGGTGCATCTCTACCCGATGAGCATATGAATCCTCATCCACAAATGTGTGATGACTGAAGGTGGGGGTCAGGCATGGGGTAGTCCTCTTGGCCCACATCTTCAGGTGGGTTTCGGGTTCCCTGTCGGTTGATTTCCTCATTGGCAATCACTGTCATCTGAGCGATCCATGTGGTATCAATCGCTTTAGAAGGCATCACCTGAATTCCACCTATAGAAACGTCAACACCTGCCTTCAGACATAATTGTAGAATCACAGAAGCGTGGCCCAATGCTTTCTTTGTCTTAGATTAAGCAATAGCTTCCATGTCGTCTGCAATAATCCTTCCCAGATTCACTGGTTCGTTGTTCAGCATGTAGTAGACGGCTAAAGCTATCCCTGTAGTTAACTCTGAGCCACTAATGTTGGTGTCAAAGTTGTGGTGATAGAAGGAGACCCACGCCTTCGGGACAGGTGCTAAACAACGAGAGAAAATCTTCTTGGGAACATTCTCTGGGTCATTAGTGGGAACAAAACCATACCATCCCTGTCCTGGAATTGCCAGTGTATTTAACATTTCATCATATGGCCAACTCCTACGCATCTCCCTTTTGTTTTCAGCATACTTACAAACGGGATCCTTGAATTTGAGTTTCAGCACTTTGTCAATAGATTTCCAACCGAAAGGAACTTGCTCCCCTCTAACAAAACTAGTGAATTGAGGTTCCTCAGGAGAGACCCTGTACGCATTTGCATAAAACTCCTTTACCAACTCCGCAAAAACAGGTCGAATGATGTTGTTGAAATGCTTTAGCTTGTATTTGTTGATGGTGGCCACAATATCAGAATACTCTCCTTTCTTCAAGTCAAATTTTCTTTCAGCGATAAAATTCCGCTCAGACAAACTCTCATACCTTTGTTCTTGAGCAGAAGATGAGAACCTTTCCTTATCAAATTCAAAGGAGGAAGTAGATGGCATGACCTCCTTTCCCTTGTTGGATCTCTTAGCCATAAGATGAGAGTGATGGAGAGGTAGTAATACAAAGATCTGCACACAAGCAACAAACAAAACTAGCCAGGAAACGCGTTTGGGAAAGTAGTAGAACTGAAAAAACAGGCTGAGGTAAGATGAAACGCGTTTGGAGATATGAGGGGGGTATTTATACTTTTGGCAAACCTGAAAAACGCGTCTGGAAACGCGTGTGGAATATTTTACCGTTGGAGACACGTTTTGGAACGCGTTTGGAGGAGGCAGACGCGTCTGCAGACGCGTGTTAACGAGGGGACGCGTTTAAGCAGCCGACCTTAATGTCTGCCTTGGCACACGTCTCCACACGCGTTTTGGTAGAAACGTGAGTTTGTGGTTGTTGGACGCGTCTCAACACGTGTGTGGGCAGGAGTGTGAACTTTTGGAATCAGATGCGCGTTTCTGGACACGTCTGGGCAGGAACTTTGCAACTTGAGTAGTATGCATTCAAGAGTGAGCTATTGAACATCTGTTGTGCTCTTATTTTTTCTGGTTAACACAAAATCAAAACACACCAAAATCCGACAAGAAAATAACATATAAAATTTTAAAGAAAAATAAAATTTGAAATTACGCAATAAAAAGTACTTCCCTTGGGTTGCCTCCCAAGAAGCGCTTCGTTTAACGTCGCCTGGCTCGACGGTCGTTCATCTTACCCTGTGAGCCGAACATTATCAATTAAACCACTCCCTTGTCCCTGATAGTACGGTTTCAGTCTCTGTCCATTCACCTTAAAGGTGTCTCCATTGACTTGATTTTTCAGTTCTACCGCTCCATGGGAAAACACTTTGTGAACCAAGAATGGTCCTGACCATCGTGATTTTAACTTTCCAGGAAATAGCTTCAACCTTGAATTAAAGAGTAATACCAGTTGTCCTTCCCAAAACTCTTTTTTCTGAATCTTTTGGTCATGCCATTTCTTTGTTTGTTCTGTATAAATTTTAGCATTCTCATAAGCGTGATTCCTAAACTCTTCCAACTCCTGGAGTTGAAGAATTCGAGATTCACCAGCTTTTAACAGTTCACAATTTAAGAACTTGGTAGCCCAAAAATCTTTGTGCTCAAGTTCGAGCGGTAAGTGACAGGCTTTACCATAAACCAGTTGATAAGGCGACATACCTATTGGCGTCTTGTACGCTGTTCTGTAGGCCCATAGTGCATCATCTAACTTCATGGACCAGTCTTTTCGAGAAGCACGAACCGTCTTTTCAAGGATTTTTTTATTTGTCTGTTAGAGACTTCGACTTGTCCACTCATTTGAGGATGATATGGGGTAGCAACCTTGTGTTTGACATTATACTTCCTCAACAAGTTTTCCATTAGTTTATTTAAGAAGTGAGTACCTTCATCACTGATTAGTGCTCTGGGTACTCCAAACCTAGAAAAAATGTTATGCTTAAGGAAATTCACCACAACTTTAGCATCATTGGTGGGTAATGCTACAGCTTCAACCCATTTTGATACATAGTCTACTGCCACAAGGATTTAATTTTTTCCACAAGATGGTGGAAAAGGTCCCATAAAGTCAATTCCCCACAGATCAAACAGCTCTACCTCCAGCATCGCATTCTGAGGCATTTGAATTCTCTTGGAGATGTTACGTGTTCTTTGACATCTATCACATTCTCGGACGACATGATGAGCATCCTTAAATAGGGTAGGCTAATATAAACCCGATTGCAGAACTTTTGCAGCAGTTCTGTCCCCACTAAAATGCCCCCCGTACTCCGAGTCATGGCATGCTTTGAGTACATCCCTTTGTTCCTCCCCTGGGACACATCTTCTAATCAACCCATCAATTCCTTTCTTGTACAAGAAGGGGTCATCCCATAAGTAAAACCTGCAATCATGCAAAAAAAATTTTCTTCGGTTAAAATCAAATTCATCTGGGATTACCCCACCTACCAGATAGTTAGCATAGTCGGCAAACCAAGGTACACCAATAACAGCGAGGATGTGTTCATCTGCGAATTCATCCTTTATTGGGCGTTTGTCTTCGGTCTCATCAATGGGTGACATCCGAGAAAGGTGATCCGCCACAGTGTTTTCACACCCTTTCTTGTCACGAATTTCCACATCAAATTCCTGAAGGAGTAAAATCCATCTCAATAGTCTTGGGTTAGAGTCCTGTTTAGCAAAAAGATACTTCAAAGCAGCATGGTCAGTGTAAACAATTACTCTAGAACCTAACAGATATTGCCTGAATTTATCAAAGGCATAAACAACCGCTAGTAACTCCTTTTCAGTTGTTGCGTAGTTCATCTGTGCAGGGTTCAAAACATGACTAGCATAGTAAATAACATGTAGCAATTTGTCTCTACGCTATCCTAGGACCGCCCCTACTGCAATATCACTAGCATCACACATGATCTCAAAAGGTAGAGACCAATCCGGGGCCACAACAATTGGTGCTGACACTAATTTGTTCTTTATTGTTTCAAAAGCTACAGCAGAATCATTATCAAAATCAAAAACTTTATCCTTAACCAAGAGAGTAGTTAAGGGTTTGTCAATCTTAGAAAAATCTCTTATGAACCTGCGGTAGAATCCTGCATGCCCTAAGAAACTTCGAATACCTTTTTCATTCATTGGCGGGGGTAGCTTTGCTATTACCTCGATCTTTGCTTGGTCGACTTCTATTCCTCTGTGGGAAATTTTGTGACCCAACACTATACCTTCTCGCACCATAAAGTGACACTTCTCCCAGTTTAGGATTAAATTTGTCTGTTGGCATCTTTCTAACACATGAGCAAGGTTAGTTAAACAATTATCAAAAGACTTACCAAAAACTGAGAAGTCGTCCATAAACACCTCCATGTGCTTTTCAAGCATATCATCAAAGATGGCTTGCATGCATCTTTGAAAAGTAGCGGGGGAATTACATAACCCGAATGGCATCCTTCTATAAGCAAAAACACCAAACAGACACGTAAATGCTGTTTTCTCTTGATCTTTTGGTGCCACTGCTATCTGATTATACCCCGAATAGCCATCGAGGAAACAATAATAGTCGTGACCTGCCAACCTTTCCAGCATCTGATCAATGAAAGGTAACGGGAAGTGATCCTTCCTTGTAGCCAAATTCAACCTTCTATAATCTATACAGACTCTCCATCCAATGACCGTCCTTGTAGGGATTAATTCATTTTTTTAATTCTTAATCACTGTAGTTCCTCCTTTTTTGGGTACTACACGAACAGGGCTCACCCAAGCACTATCAGATATAGGGTAAATCATCCCCGCATCTAATAGTTTAACAACTTCTTTTCTGACCACTTCTTTCATCGCGGGATTTAGCCGCCTTTGGGGTTGGACTACCGGTTTTTGATCATCTTCCATGAGAATTTTGTGCATGCAAACCGTAGGACTAATTCCTTTCAAATCTTCAATCGACCATCCCATGGCACTTTTATGTTTCTTCAGAACTTCTACAAGCTTGTTCTCTTGGAGAACTTCAAGGTGAGAACTTATTATAGCCGGGCATTTACATTCAGTGTCTAGGAAGACATATTTGAGGTTTTCCGAAAGTTGTTTCAATTCAGCCCCCTTTTTTGATTCATCTTTCTTCTCCTCCATTAAAGGTTGCCTTAGATCCTCCCATCGGTTTTGTCGAGAGCCTTTAAAAGTTGGTATCGCTCCCATCATTGCTATTACTTCCATTCCTTTTTCGTCAACCACTTCGGTTTCATCAAAAATTGATAGACTCAACACCCTCTCTAAAGGTAATTGTTGTGACTTCAAAGCATGTGCATCAATAAAAATTTGATCAATTACCTCAATATGTTGACTGGTTGCAACATCATCCTTATACTTCATAGTGTTTCGAACATCAATTTTTAACTCCTCATCATATACCTTCAAAGTCATTATGACTTCTTCTATATCTATCAAACATCTTCCAGTCTCTAAGAATGGTCTTCCCAAAATTATCGGAATTTCTTCATCCTCCGGCATCTCTAAGATGACAAAATCCACTGGGAACACAAACTTATCAATCTTTACAAGCACATCTTCTACTATCCCGTAAGGTCTCTTTACTGAATGATCTGCAAATTGGAGTGTCATCCTTGTATCTTGCACTTTACCAATTCCTAGCCTTTTGTAAATAGATAGCGGCATAAGACTCACACTTGCTCCTAAATCGATAAGAGCTTTCTTGAAGGACCGATCCCCAATTGTGCAAGGGATAGTCACGGAACCTCGGTCCTTCTTTTTCACCGGGATCTTCATACCCTACAAAATAGCACTACAAGTTTCAGTTAGAATAATAGGGTCACGATCGGTGGTTCTATTCTTTGAGATGATGTCCTTCATGAATTTGGCATATGTAGGCATTTGCTCCAACGCCTCCAGGACAGGAATGTTTAACTCAAGCTTTTTGAACATCTCCAAGAATTTTTCAAAATATTTCTCATGCTGCCCCTTCTTCTTATTTCTTGTAGGGAAAGGAAGTTTACTGGTCGGTTTTGGCTCAACCTCCTTCTCTTTTGTCACAGGTTCCGACACAACCAAATCTTCAGCTTCCACCTCATTATTGTGATCTTTGGGATTTGGAATTGTTGCACTAGGCAGAGCACCAGGTTGTTGAGGACTTGCTAGTTGTTGTGCTATCTGACTCATCTGAATTTCAAGATTCTTAATGGATGCACCTGTGTTCCGAAAATTACTCCTTGTTTCTTCTTGGAATTGAGAGCTCTGAGCAGCCATTTTTTCAATGGCAATTTCCCAATCTGCTTTTCTTTATCCTTGTTGCTAAAATTGTGGCTGAGGTTGTTGATATGGTTGCTGATATGGTTGTTGTGGTGGTGGCCGATATTGTTGTTGTTGTGGTAAACCTTGATATGGAGTAACCCCTTGTTTAGGAACATTTCCTTGTTGATATTTCCATGAAAAATTCGGATGATTTTTCCATCCTGGATTATAAGTGTTGGAGTAGGGATTGTTCTGCTTCAAAAAATTAATTTCCTCAACCTGTTGTGCTGTTACCACACAATGCATGACAAAGTGAGGTCCTCCACATATTTCACAGTTTACCGCTTGAATCGACTGAGCTGGTTGAACTTGTGCAGCAGTTTGCTTTTCAAGTGCCATTTGTTTCAATCTACGCTCAACTTCAGCTGAAATCTGATCTTCCATTTTCATAACTTGATTTGACAGCTTCAAATCAACTAACCCCTCTAGTTGATTAACACTGCGGTCATACAGCTCTAAATGTTCGTTTGCCACAATAGCATCTATGATCTTCTTTATCTTCGTGGCTGTTTTAAAATTTGTTGAACCACCGGCAGCTGTGTCAATTAGTTGCTTAGTTTTCAACTTCAGACCATTCACAAAGTTCTGCATTTGTTCGGTTACATCCATGTTATGAGTTGGGCATGCAACTAACAGCCGCTTGAACCTTTTATATGCATCTCCAAGTGATTCTCCTTCCTTCTGTTTAAAATTAACTATGTCATATCTCTTGCGGATATACACAGAAGCAGCAAAATACTCATTCAGAAACGTTGTCTCCATTTGTTGCCAAGTTGTGATACTTCCAGCAGGCAAAGAGTAAAACCACTCTTCAGCATCATCTGACAAAGTAAATGGAAACATTACCAGTTTCTTCGCCTCTTCAGAATGCCCCTCTATTTTTAACGGCGTTGTCATAGTAAGAAACCTCTGCAAGTGTTTGTTTGCATCTTCATTGATTCTTCCAGAGAAAGGTTTTTTTTCAAATTGTCGTATCGTTGCTGGGTGCAACTGAAAGTGAGCGACATCGACCAGTTGATTCACAATCGTCATCCGGCCGGCTAGTGCATTTGCTCCACCATAATCACCTAACAATCTTTCTACGGGAGCTGCCATTGTTTCAGCTTCCGAATCCGAATGCTCTAAATGAATAGAAAAAGTCTCATCTCTTTCAGATTCCGAAGATGTCTGATTCTCTTTTATAGCTTCCAGTCTATCTCGTTTCGCTTTCCGAAGTCTAGCTTGCAACGATCGTTCTGGCTCTGCGTCAAAGAGAAATTCTGCTGAGGCCTTACCTCGCATAAAAAGATTAGACAATTATTAGTGATGAGCAAACAGAAAACAAAATATAATTTTAGTTGCTGAGCAACAAAAATTCAATTGAATTATTATTTAACTTATATTTTGGCAATCCCCGACAACGGCGCCAAAAACTTGATCGGAAAAATAGCAAGTGTACTATTTTCTACCGATGTAGTTTATAAAGTGGAGATTATCCAAATATCGATCTCAAGGATTGCTGTGGCAATATAAGTTCTATAATGATTCAATCAAACTAAAAGGACCTGGGGGTTTGGTTTGATGTTGTAAAATAATGACTAAAATTATATTAAACAAACGATAAAAATAAGTCACAAATTATCAGATATGAGCAGATTGCTAGGGGGTCAGTGAATGATTTCTCTTATAACAAACTTGTCTTCTTAATGCAACAACATAGGTTCATCAGTTAATTACCGGTTCTCTAGAGTGTCTTATTCTAAGTCCTTAGTAATAAGATTTTCTTGACATCTCTACCTATTCACTATGTCCATAGGTAATTACGGTAAGATCAAGTATTCAAATAACAAGAATTACGGTTATAATAAGATATCCCTAGTCCTAGGTGATATAAGTTATAATATGTTCTGAATCATGTCAACAAGAGAATTGCTGTCCAGTTAAAATCACTTATCAAAATCACCATCCGTTTTTCTGACGGGAAGAGCATTACGATCAGACAAAGAACAAATCAACTAAATGAAACTAATATTATTATTGCATCAATTCAACATGTTCATCACAATTGAAATCAGAGTCACCCCCTAGCAATGGGGGGTTTAGCTACTCATAACAGAAAATATAATTAAAATAAAAACAGTGTTCATTACAGCAATTTTTGGATGAATCAATCTTCAGACGTGTTGTAGTCTTCAATCATGAAACTTCCGCCAATCCTGAGTTCTCCATTATTCTCAAATCTATTTTCCTCTGCAAAATTCGTCGAACCCGCTCCGAAACGCGTTTCCTTCCTTTTATATTTCTCTTTCCGGGCTTTTTGCAACTAAAGCCCAAAGTACCACGCAGAGACGCGTGTGGAAACGCGTGTGGACCAGAGAGACGCGTCCAGGGACGCGTGTGGCCAGAGGGGACTTTTCCTTTGCTTTTTCTTCCGTTGGAACGCGTCCTGGGACGCATGTGGCCAGAGATCACAATTCTTGGCCTTTTGAGACGCGTCTGGGCACGCGTGTGGGAGGCAGAAACGCGTCCAGGGATGCGTGTGAGCAGGACTTTAATTTTTTGACTCCCTTCTGGAGTGGGACGCGTTTGGGGACGCGTATGGGAAGCAACATGATTTTCTGGCTTTCTGGAGGCTTGGGGACGCTTTTGGACATGCGTTTGGGCAGAATGTTTTTTTTCTTAACTTTCACACATGTCCGGAGTTGCGTCTGAACAATGCTCGATTCCCTTCTTCGCCATTTTTCCTGCAAAAACACACAAAATCTCCCTACACAGATCAGTAGTTTCGGAATCAAACCAATTGGCCAAACAATTATAAAACAATGATATCTTTATTGTAAGTGGCTTAATTTAGTAACCAAACATCACAAAAATTAACCGAGATGACTGATGAATTATAGCAAAACTGTGACTGATCAATGTCCTTCATACGAAGGATGCGATTTTAGAAATAGAGTCCCTGAAGGATAGAAAAACACTTAGAAAGGGGGGGATTGAATAAGTGTGACTTTAAATCTTGGACGATAAAAAATAAATTGCACAATTATTTTTATCCTGGTTCGCTGTTAACGAAGCTACTCCAGTCCACCCCCGCAGAGATGATTTACCTCAACTGAGGATTTAATCCACTAATCGCACGGATTACAATGGTTTTCCACTTAGTCCGCAACTAAGTCTTCCAGAGTCTTCTGATCACACACTGATCACTCCAGGAACAACTGCTTAGATACCCTCTAAGACTTTTCTAGAGTCTACTGATCAACACGATCACTCTAGGCTTAGTTCACTCCTAAGACTTCCCTAGAGTATTCTGATCAACACGATCACTCTAGTTACAAACTGCTCAGCCAACTGCTAAGACTTCCTAGAGTATACTGATCACACTGATCACTCTAGTTCCTTACAACTTAATGTAATCTATTCAAGAGTTTACAAATGCTTCTTAAAAGCGATAATCACAACTGTGATATTTCTCTTATCGTTTAAGCTTAATCTCACTAAAATATTACAACAGCAATGTAGTGAGCTTTGATGAAGATGAAGATTCTGAGTTTAGATTTGAACAGCGTTTCAGCAAGTTTAATATAAGATGTTTTGGTGCAGAATCGTTAACCTTGCTTCTCATCAGAACTTCATATTTATAGGCGTTGAGAAGATGACCGTTGAATGCATTTAATGCTTTGCGTGTTCCGTACAGCATTGCACTTAATGTTATACGCTTTTGTCAACTACCTCGAGCCTTGTTCACGCTGTGTCTACTGACGTAGCCTTTAGTAGCTTTTAACGTTCCTTTTGTCAGTTAGCGTAGTCTGCCACCTGTACTTCCTTCTGATCTGATGTTTGTGAATACGACGTTTGAATATCATCAGAGTCAAAACAGCTTGGTGCATAGCATCTTCTGATCTTCTGACCTTGAAGTGCTTCTGAGCGTGATACCATCTTCTGATCTTCAGTGCTTCTGATCTCACGTTCTTCTGATGCTTCCATAGACCCATGTTCTGATTCTGCTTCGACCATCTTCTGATGTCTTGCCAGACCATGTTCTGATGTTGCATGCTGAACCATTTGAGATACAACTTCTGAGCGCTGAATCATGCGTACTCTTTATATATATTTCCTGAAAGGGAAATTTCATTGGATTAGAGTACCATATTATCTTAAGCAAAATTCATATTATTGTTATCATCAAAACTAAGATAATTGATAAGAACAAATCTTGTTCTAACAATCTCCCCCTTTTTGATGATGACAAAAACATATATAAATGATATGAATTTGCGATCAGAAAGAGTAGACGGCAAAAGACAAATTACACAGCTATAGCATAAGCATATGAATATGTCTCCCCCTGAGATTAACAATCTCCCCCTGAGATAAATAATCTCCCCCTGAAATAAATACTCGAAGAACTTTGATAAAAGACTTCCCTGATTATTTCGGTAGAGACGATCATATAAGCTTTCTGCCTTCAGAGAATTCATAGCTTCTGACTTCTGCTTCCATTGGACAGCTTCAGAACTTGAATTTCTTTAGATCCTTAGAACACTCACAGCTTCTGATTTCTGCTTCCATTCAGGACAGCTTCAGAACTTGACTTTCTTTGATCTTTAGAACATTCACAGCTTCTGACTTCTGCTTCCATTCAGGACAGCTTCAGAATTTGAATTTTCTGGATCTTTTAGAACATTCACATCTTCTGATTTCTGCTTCCCTCGGATAGCTTCAGAACTTTGAATGTCTACCAACATCACTTCATGCTAGATTTGTATCAGAACATTGTTGAATGTACCAGAGCATCATCAGAGCATCTCTACATCCTGAAATGTTACAGAACAAAAAACTAAACGACAAAAGTCAGCATGAACGAGTTAGAACATAAAATGTATGTTTGAACACATTATATGTATCAGAGCCATATAGGCTGAAATAATGTATCAGAGCAAATAATGTATCAGAGCCATAACATTATATGTATCATAGCAAATAGAATTTTGTCAGGACAGGATAGACAATGATATTCAAATTCTATTATCAGTGCTTCTGATTCATTCTTCTTTCTTGCTTCTGATCTCTGAAGCTTGATAGCACTCAGCTTGCTTCAGTTTCCAAGAGCTTATTCCTTTTACAGAATAACGCTCCTTATGGTTTTGCTTCTAGTGTTTGCTTCTGAAGATTCACTTCACTTCTGTGTAGAAAAGATTCAATCAAATCATTTAAACCATGTAGAACTTGCAGTTCTTGTTAGTGAATGCAACTGATTAAATCAAATCATTTATCACAGTATTTCTCCCCCTTTTTTGTCATATCATCAAAAATAGAAAAGATTCAGATGAATAAAACAGAACACATGGAGGAAGAAGATGATTTCATTAAGGTTCAACCAATGGGTACAGAAGTACAAAATGATAAGATCAGATGCACAGAAACAAAACAGATGCAACGAAAAGAAAGAAACCACAGACTCAATCTAAGATGGCCCTAGTCTTGATAAGATCTTGGCCAGCATCGCTTTAACATCGTTGTTGTGTCCTTCTTGCCTTTCAATGAAAGCATCATACTTGTCATTGAGTGAGCTTTGCTCATCCTGTCTCCTCTGAATCGCTTCTAGAGTCCTTGCAAGACGAGAAGGTTCATCAGAAGAAGCTTCACGGCTTTCAACTACAGGAATGGCATGTTGATCTGCAGCTTCCATAGATAGATCATTTGCAGGGATTTCCTCAACAGGAACAGTTTTGGCAACATGATCTTCAGCATCTGCTTCTTGCATAGAAGCATCTCCATACTCTGCAGCAGGAATTTCAGAGTCTCCATTCTCTAGTGCCTGAAGAATGGCAGCTAAATTCCTGGGAGCAGAAGGACCTTCAACTACTGGTGGGTCAACAACTTCTGGAATGACCAAGTTTGGATCATTCTCAGACGAGTTTTCCCTCAGATAGTCAAAGAGAGTCTTGAAATCTCCGAGCAGAACAGGATATTGAGGTATCCAAACCACAATCTCCCTGCAAGGATTTGCTTCCATTTCAGCAGCCAGTCTTAATACTTCCAATTCATCCACAAAGGGCTTCTCCTCAGCAGCAACACAATTTCTGAGAGGATGGTAGTATATACCATTATCTCCCTCCAGAAGGTAACCAGGGTAACCAGGGGCAGCAGCCACTAGTCTTTTCTGTGCTGCTATTGCTTCTACTTGAAAATCCTTGCGAAATCTTCTCCAGAGATTTCTTGTAGAAACATCATCCAGACCATTTAGGAATGCATCCTTCAGAAGGTCTAGACTGCTAATCACCTCAAGTCTGAAAAGTTCCAGGTAGGTATAGGGTTCAGGTTCAGGTTCAGGCGGATTGAAGGTGAATTTGTAGTCAGGATAGAGAAGACAGTAAGGTTCGGAATTTTCGATAGGAAAGGGATGAGATATAGAAGTTGGAGGAACGGTGGATGAGGAAGAGGGGATATCTGAGAGAATGATTGATGAGGATGGAATATCAGAAATGATGGATTGAGATGAGGATGGAGTGTTTGTAAAGGGAATTGGTGAGAGAGATTTATCAGAAGGAGTTGGAGGAAGAATACTTAAAGGTGTGGGGTTTAGTATGGGAGAGGAGAAAGATGATGGAGAAGGATTTGGTAGGGTGAAGTTTACTTTTGGTTCAGATGGAGGTGATTGGAAAGATGGTTTAGGGACAGAAGGAGGTGGAGTAAAGACCTTTCTGGAGATTTGTACAGAAGAAGAAGAAGAAGATTTGGTTCTGCGAAAGGAATCTCTGATCCTTTTATCTCTTCGTTCATTGGAGTCCACCTTGTCAGGATCATAGGTGACCCTCAACTTCTTGGCTCTCTCAGCCTCATCTTCTTGTGCCTTTCTTTTTAGCCTTGCCTGACGTTCCTTTTTATCCTTCTTCAGAATATCATCTTTGGATGGAAGTACTCTGCCACGGATCCAAGCAGGATCAACGTCTGATTGCTTCCTCACACAATCTTCCAAGTAAAACTTGACAACTTGATCAAGTTCTTTATGATACAAAGATATGAATCCTTCAACAGCAATTCTTCTTGACAGAATGTCAGGAAAGCTTGTGCACATAACAGGTACATTCTTAATGACTTCCAGTCCGAACAGATCAACACCATTGAAGATGGGACCTTGAGTTACTCCAAGAAAATGCGAGGCATTACGATTTCTGATGGAGTCCACCACTTTGCTTTCAATCAGAATGTCTGAAATCATCCTTCCGAAAGGAATGGTTGTTCTTGGAATATGAGGGTACTTCGCCCTTTCATCTTCTCTTGACTCAAAGATAGAGGTTTTCAGATTCTCAAATAGAATATGAGAGATGTTGATCTCTATCTTTTTGCCAATGCAGAAAAGAGTATACTTGTGAGTCGGACTAATGTAGGAGGAGCAGCGCATCTTTTTTCTATGGTGAAGAGAACCCAGAATAATCTCAGCCCATACTTTATAAAAAGGCTTTAAGTTGCCCGTAAAATGAGAATCAGTTCCAACAACCGTAGAGATTTGTTTTTCAACTAAAGTCCAGTCAACTGTATGGGGTTGAAACTCAGACCAACCTTCTTCATCATCAAGATTGTACAGCTTTCTGATGAGTTTCTCAGTGATAGTCACTTCATGCCCTAGCACGAATGAAATGATGGCAGTTGGGGTAACTGTTGCATGTACCCAAAACTCCTTTACAAGTTCAGGATAAATTGGACCAACCAATCTATCAAGATATTTAGACCATCCTTGCTCAAAGATTCTTGCATCACACTGAAAGCCATTTGCTTTAAGGTTGTTGACGTCCACAGTCGATTCACATAGAACTTCCAGTTCTTTCGTGGGTATTAAGCATGTTTTCAATGGAGCATCATTTTTGCTTAAACGGTTCTGTGTGGAAGTGATTCTATCTTTAGAGATTGATGAACGAGAAGAAGGATTCATTATGATAATGCTTTGAGATCAGATCAAGAACTAGGGTTTGAAGAGAAATGCAACGAAGTGAATGCACAAAAGAGAGAGAAAGAGAGAAAAAGAGGGAATGAAGATGAAGCGGGTTATTTAAAAGATTTAAAAAGAAATCATTATGCATTTAATGAGAAATGACATTAGGAGAGAGAACACAGTAAATGAAATGATTTAATACAGTTACCTAGGTCGGCGTCTTTTCAACTGCACGCTTTTAACCGTACAGATACGTGTTCACCATCAGATAATAGATGATAGCTGTAAATTTCAGAAAAGACTTTATGCCTTCAGATTCTGATCACTGCTTCTGATCTGATCTACTTTCTCTTCTGGAAACACTTCTTCTGAAGTGTGCTGATATAAATTTGAATGATCTTCTGATCCATTACTTCTGATATACACAGCTTCTGGGGGTTCACTTCTTTGTTCTGCAGCTTCTGATAAGACAAAACTGTATCTGCAGAAATTCTTAAGCTCTTTGTTTCATCAGAGACAAGTTTATCATCAAAACAGATGTTTCTTGATTTGTCCACAATCAGTGTTTCAATGTTGTATATTAAGCAGAGTTTCTTCAACAGATTTAAGAACCAGAACTTGGAAGACAATCTTTCTTCCCTTCAAGTGTTGGGACCAACTTGAGTCCAGGAGACATGTCATGTTGATTTTTATCTTCTTTGTCACCAAGAGAATCTGCAAAAGAAATAGTCTTTTTCTTTGGTACCCACATTTTCTTGGGTCCTTTCTTGTTAGTTCTCCTCAAGTTCTGATTGAACTTGGTTTTAGCATTGTAAGCAATAGTAGGAACAGCATGATAATTTTTAATATGAGTTTCATGATATTTCCTAGGTTGTGTCACATGCTTCTTGATGTGTGTTATGTGAAAACTTTGGGCATGTGAAGTGTGCCTAATATCATGAGAGTGGCCATACTTGAACTGATCATACAATGGCTTGTATGTAATTTTCATTTCATCAACAGGTTCAAGTTTGTATGGGGTTTCACCCTCAAAACCAATGCCAACTCTTTTGTTTCCAGATACGGCATATATCATAGAAGCTAGCTGACTTCTGCCAATACTTCTAGATAAGAACTTCCTGAAACTTAAATCATATTCTTTCAGAATATGGTTTAGACTAGGAGTGGATTTTTCTGAATTAGAAGGAGATCCAACATTATTGGATAATTTTAAAAGTTTTTCTTTTAATTCAGAATTCTCCAACTCAAGCTTCTTTGTTTCAAATTCAAATTGCTTTTTCAGCTTTTTGTATTTGAGACTAATCTGAGACTTGAGTTCCAGAAGTTCAGTTAGACCGGAAACTAACTCATCTCTAGTAAGTTCAGAAAATACCTCTTCAGAATCTAATTCTGATGTAGATTCTGATCCGTTATCTTCTGTCGCCATCAGCGCACAGTTGGCCTGCTCATCTTCTGAATCATCTTCTGACTCATCCCAGGTTGCCATAAGACCTTTCTTCTTATGAAACTTTTTCTTGGGACTTTCCTTCTGAAGATTTGGACATTCATTCTTGTAGTGTCCAAACTCATTGCATTCATAGCACATGACCTTCTTCTTGTCAAATCTTCTTTCATCAGAAGATTCTCCATGTTCAAATTTCCTTGAACTTCTGAAGCCTCTGAACTTCCTTTGCTTGGTCTTCCAGAGTTGATTTAGCCTTCTGGAGATCAGGGACAGTTCATCTTCTTCAGATTCTGATTCTTCAGGATCTTCTTCTTTGGCCTGAAAAGCGTTAGTGCATTTCTTGATATTAGATTTTAATGCAATAGACTTACCTTTCTTTTGCGGCTCATTTGCATCCAGCTCAATTTCATGGCTTCTCAAGACACTGATCAGCTCTTCCAGAGAAACTTCATTCAGATTCTTTGCAATCTTGAATGCAGTCACCATAGGACCCCATCTTCTGGGTAAGCTTCTGATGATCTTCTTCACATGATCAGCCTTGGTGTATCCTTTGTCAAGAACTCTCAATCCAGCAGTCAGAGTTTGAAATCTCGAAAACATCTTTTCAATGTCTTCATTATCCTCCATCTTGAAGGCTTCATACTTCTGGATTAAGGCTAGAGCTTTAGTCTCCTTGACTTGAGCATTTCCTTCATGAGTCATTTTCAAGGACTCATATATGTCATAGGCCGTTTCCCTGTTAGATATCTTCTCATACTCAGCATGAGAGATAGCATTCAGCAAAACAGTTCTACATTTATGATGATTCCTGAAAAGCTTCTTTTGATCATCATTCATTTCTTGCCTTGACAGCTTCACGCCACTGGCATTTACTGGATGTTTGTAACCATCCATTAGAAGATCCCATAGATCACCATCTAGACCCAGAAAATAACTTTCCAGTTTATCTTTCCAGTATTCAAAGTTTTCACCATCAAATACCGGCGGTCTAGTATAACCATTGTTTCCGTTGTATTGCTCAGCAGAGCCAGATGTAGATGCAGGTGTAGATGTAGACTTTCCACTTTCATCAACCATCTTTTAAATGAAGCGTTTTTCTCTTCCTGAATCTTTTCTAAACACGGTTAAGTGCTTGCACCTTAGAACCGGCGCTCTGATGCCAATTGAAGGATAGAAAAACACTTAGAAAGGGGGGGATTGAATAAGTGTGACTTTAAATCTTGGACGATAAAAAATAAATTGCACAATTATTTTTATCCTGGTTCGCTGTTAACGAAGCTACTCCAGTCCACCCCCGCAGAGATGATTTACCTCAACTGAGGATTTAATCCACTAATCGCACGGATTACAATGGTTTTCCACTTAGTCCGCAACTAAGTCTTCCAGAGTCTTCTGATCACACACTGATCACTCCAGGAACAACTGCTTAGATACCCTCTAAGACTTTTCTAGAGTCTACTGATCAACACGATCACTCTAGGCTTAGTTCACTCCTAAGACTTCCCTAGAGTATTCTGATCAACACGATCACTCTAGTTACAAACTGCTCAGCCAACTGCTAAGACTTCCTAGAGTATACTGATCACACTGATCACTCTAGTTCCTTACAACTTAATGTAATCTATTCAAGAGTTTACAAATGCTTCTTAAAAGCGATAATCACAACTGTGATATTTCTCTTATCGTTTAAGCTTAATCTCACTAAAATATTACAACAGCAATGTAGTGAGCTTTGATGAAGATGAAGATTCTGAGTTTAGATTTGAACAGCGTTTCAGCAAGTTTAATATAAGATGTTTTGGTGCAGAATCGTTAACCTTGCTTCTCATCAGAACTTCATATTTATAGGCGTTGAGAAGATGACCGTTGAATGCATTTAATGCTTTGCGTGTTCCGTACAGCATTGCACTTAATGTTATACGCTTTTGTCAACTACCTCGAGCCTTGTTCACGCTGTGTCTACTGACGTAGCCTTTAGTAGCTTTTAACGTTCCTTTTGTCAGTCAGCGTAGTCTGCCACCTGTACTTCCTTCTGATCTGATGTTTGTGAATACGACGTTTGAATATCATCAGAGTCAAAACAGCTTGGTGCATAGCATCTTCTGATCTTCTGACCTTGAAGTGCTTCTGAGCGTGATACCATCTTCTGATCTTCAGTGCTTCTGATCTCACGTTCTTCTGATGCTTCCATAGACCCGTGTTCTGATTCTGCTTCGACCATCTTCTGATGTCTTGCCAGACCATGTTCTGATGTTGCATGCTGAACCATTTGAGATACAACTTCTGAGCGCTGAATCATGCGTACTCTTTATATATATTTCCTGAAAGGGAAATTGCATTGGATTAGAGTACCATATTATCTTAAGCAAAATTCATATTATTGTTATCATCAAAACTAAGATAATTGATAAGAACAAATCTTGTTCTAACAGTCCCTACAGACTAGGGACTGTGTAGATGTAAGCACGGGGTGACCATTCGAGACAGTCATTAGATCTCATGGCCATCGAGAGGCCAATCGACGTATGCTAACGAAGATGTCCTTTGTACGAAGGATGCGATTTTGGAATTAGAATCCCTATAGGCTAGGGAATGCGTAGATGTAGGCACGAGGTGACCGTTCAAGATAGTCACTAGATCGCATGGCCATCGAGAGGCCAATTGACGTGCGTAAACGAAGATGTCCTTCGTGGGAAGGACACATAGTTGTAAGAGTACAAGAATATAAAAGGAAACTCCCTACAAGCTAGGGAGTGCGTAGATGCAGGCGCGGGGTGACTGTTCATGACAGTCACTAAGTCTCATGGCCATCGAGAGGCCAATCAACGTGCATAAATAGAGGTGTCCTTCGTGGGAAGGACATGGTCTTAGAAATGGGGTCCCTACAGGCCAGGGAACGCGTAGGAATACCTGCAAAATTAAAACGCAAGACATTCGCAGTATATAAATTGCAAACATATGATAATAAACACGTAAGCACATAAGCCCTAGGTTCATAGGTTTGACGTAACGGCTTAGGGTGCCTACCCTTCCCATTGGTATGTTCTAGAATGTCTCATGGGTTCGGTCGTAGCCGCCGAGACTTTTTGTCTCTTTGGATTTTAGAACAACTCATTTTATCCATGAGGTTCAAATTTTAGGGGTAGGTTCTCAGAGAGATCAGCCAAATACCAAGTCCTGCCCTCAACAAAGTCAAGCTTCGTATCAGACATTTCCGGATATTCAACCCACTCTTAGTGGAATTATAATAAGACTCGTATGCAATGTAATTCCCCTCTGGTCTTAAATATAATTCCCACGCTTAGGTTTAACAGCAATTTATATCCCAAAAAGCAATGAAATAACACATATTCAAATAAATAAACATTTAATTCAATTGCAGTAAATAAATGAATTGCGGTAAATAAATGTAATTGCAAGTAAATAAATAAATAAATAAATAAATAAAATTTTAAATATTTACAATAAACCATAAACCCAAATCCGAAACCCTAAATGTTTCGCCAAAAACCTAAACCGTTTCAAGCCTTAGGAGCCTAATAATTCACCATTATAGTTATCCCCAGCAGAGTCGACAGTTGTAGCAACCTGCCCTAAAAATAAAAGGGTTATTATAATCAGGTTGAGGGAAGGTATTAGGCACCCTCAACCCTTTCCTAAGGCTGCATTGTAAAATAAAGGTTTACGGCAAGGTTTATAAGGCTAATAGCTAATGAAATGAAAAGGGTAAAAATTGAGATTTAAAATGAATTGAAATTATAGGGGGGACTCGCCTTGTTACCAAGTGCCTACATATCTCCTTATGGAGAATCAGAGTCAACATAGTTTGGACACAGGGTTGTACGCCTTAGAATTTGATTTGATATGGTTTTAAGGCTTTTTGAATAGCCTATCATAGTTTTTTTGAAATGCGAAGTTCGAAGGTATTTTGAATTACCTTGTCGTAGATTTGAAAATCGCAGAGATGGTAATCTGTAGTTTCGTGGTTTTGTGTTTTAAGATTTGGGCGTACAACCCTGATTTGATATGTCACTGTTAGATGCGATGATCAATAGATTTGATCATTATAGTTAACGGATTATACGGGGTATTGCTGGTTACTCTGACCGATAGATTCGATCGTCGCGGGCAGCAAATCAAATGTATTTTAAATATTATTTTTTTATCTCTTGTCTAATGCGACTAATAGATTTAGTCGGGTCGAGAAGAGAATTAATTAAGGGTTTATGTTTTCTTTGCCAAATAGGCAGTGGGATTGGGCAAACCCTAATGTATTGGTCCTTTATAGGGTTTTTGTGATTTAACATTTAAATATAATTAAATCAATTAAGTCGAATAATCGAAATAATCGAATAATCGAGACATAACTCTAGACCCCAATTATAACCTAACCCTGATTTATACCTAATTCTAATTACAACAAATTAATTTAATTAAACCTAATTAGTTAATACTTAATTCAAACAATTAAACAATAAAATAGAAAATATAATAAAACCTGGGCTGTGATCTTGTGTTGATGAGCTATTGAAGGTGCATGGTATGGTGCTTCCTTCTGTGCGTTAGATTAGATCTTGACATGATTCAAAGATTGTGATACAAGGGTGCATGGTAGTCCTCCTTCCGTCATGTGCGTTGGATCTTCATGCAGGATTGATCAAGAAAATATCTCAAAATAATAATGTAAGAGGCAGGGATCAAACCCCTGCCCTTGCACATGAACAATTCAAGACACGCCTTCGCCACTACGCCGCTTCAATCACGATGTTAGTAGGATCAACGTAAATGCAAATATATGAAAAGAAAACAAGAATTTTAAAAAAGCAGCACACGCGCCTATTAAATCATCTTCCTCGTTTTAACTTTTCTGGAAAATGAAACTTATGGCAACGTTTTTGGTGTGTTGTCCTAGACCTACAAATCTGAATCTCACACCATGTACTATATAAATTCCAAATATTTACACGGTCCGATTGTAAATCGTGTCCTAAACACGATGGAGCCATTGGATCGATCTAATTTTGCTTGTTCCAGAAAGTCCCAAATCAAAGCTTCTAACCCTAGCCATGGTGAATACCTATACCTGCGTTAAAACTTCAATTAAATGGCATAGAGAGGTCGTAAATATAGTTATAAACATGGATCTGCATCAAAGATCAATTTATGATGCCTCCATGATGGAACCCGATCCAAAAAAATTTGAAACTCAAACCTTAAGGAAGTGATTGGCACCATTTATGTGACCTGAATTAGGAGCTAACTCGGAAAACGAATTGCTCCTCTCCTTGAGTTTTCATGAAGTAGGTTTGGTTCCTGGAGGCAAGCCAAACCCCCCCCCCCTTTGTCTGCAATTGTTGTTAGTTTATATATGCTCTGACTTAGGTCTTTTAATTTGAGAAAGAATCAAAGATTTCAAAGGCTGAATTCTTGATTGAAGATTTGCTTCAATTTGCATATAATTCTTTTCATTCTTGCACCAACATTTTGCCAAATCTTATCCCACGATATTGTCTTGACAATCAACCCAAGATTTGTAATAAACTAATGCACATATTATTTTATTTCATACTATTTATTTGATTTAAATGAATAAAAACATCAATATAAAAGAACAAAAATGATGAGAAATAAAATAATGGACTTATGGGCCTTTGGTGAGATTAAGATCATTTTTAGAGACCAAACTTTAGGCCCTTTAATCAAAATAATCAAACTTGCTTACTTTGCATTTTGTTCATTATTTTTAAATGAGTGAGAAAAATCAAATAATTATAAGTTAAGATGACAAATAATCAATAGTTTAAACTAATGATAATGATAATCCTAATAAAATTAATAATACTACTAATCCTAATACTACCTAATAATAATCCTATTAATATTAATATTAATAATAGAATTCATAATGCTAAAAAAATAATAATAATCGAAAAAAATGTCGATAAAACCCATAATACCCCCAAAAATGATAAAACCTTTGTAACAGTTGGGCCCAATGTTCGGGTCCTAAACATCTGTTAATTACGCCCTTGTTTTAATTCAACCTGGTTTATAAGAGAGCTAGTTTGACGATAGAAATGTCAAACCCCATGGCTCTTAATTTTGAACTTTGATGGATTAACAGACGTATATTTGATCGGGCGAATTTCGGGGTATGACACAGTTCATCATCAGAAGTTAGTCATAGTGGTTTGCTGTGTAGGGAGTTAGTCACAACGTGTTGTTTTGCAGGTTACTAGTGTGATGAACGTTATATCCTGTTGGGATCACTGAACGGTTCAGTCAACTAGGGGTTAGTCACAACAGGTTGGTAGTGCAGGGTTAGTCACAACGGGTAGACTGTGCAGGGTGCCTGAGTTAATGGACGTTATATCTCGCGGAGATCACTGAAGAAGGTAGACTGGAGGTAGCCTCAGTTAGAAGGTGAACCAGGATAAAAATGAATGTGTCTTTTACTTTCTGCACATGTCATTTTAACTTAAGAACTTCCAAGTCTTAATCTGCAGAACTGCACTGAGTAAGTCAGAAGTTTTGATATCTGATAGAAGTTAAAATAAACATCTTATTGGTTATGTAGTTCTACATCTTCATGCTTCCGCAACATCAAAGCATAATCAAATAAGATGATTAAACAAAAGAAAGAAAAGACGTTAAAAAAATAAAGGGACATTAAATTGATAAAGAACACAATTCAATCCCCACTTTCTTGTGTTTTTCTCCACCTCCCCACCCTTTGTATCCATGGTTATCCATGGGCTCTTAATTATTTGGCTCACTTTGACTTGTTTTGAATTGTTTGAAAAGTGGCGTGTGTGTTTAGAAAAACTTTTTAAAAAAGAGCTTTAACTTTGTAATGATCTTTGTACGGATGTATACATAGTGTAGTCTTTTGAAAGTAGTTTTGAAATAGAAGGTGTGAAAATAATTTTGAATGTTTGAATTGAGCAAATAATTAAGAACTACCTGAAGGATAGAAAAACACTTAAAAAGGGGGGGGTTTGAATAAGTGTAGTCTAAAAACTTGAATGATAAAAACAATTTGCACAGTTATTTTTATCCTGGTTCGTTGTTAACTAAACTACTCCAGTCCACCCCCCTTGGAGTGATTTACCTCACCTGAGGATTTAATCCATTAATCTCAACAGATTACAATGGTTTTCCACTTAGCCCACGACTAAGTCTTCTAGAGTATCCTGATCACAACCTGATCACTCTAGGAACAATTTCTTAGACACAAGCTATGACTTTCTAGAGTATCCTGACCACCACGTGATCACTCTAGTTACAACTGCTTAGACACAAGTTAAGACTTCCTAGAGTTTCCTGATCAAACCTGATCACTCTAGTTCCTTACAAATTAATGTAATCAATTAAGAGTATTACAAGTGCTTCTGAAAAGCTATAATCACAACAGTGATATTTCTCTTAAAGTTTAAGCTTAATCTCACTAATATATTACAACAGCAATGTAGTGAGCTTTGATGAAGATGAAGTTTGTGCGCTTTGATTTGAACAGCGTTTCAGCAAGTTTTTCAGAATAGGTTCGTTAACCTTGCTTCTCATCAGAACTTCATATTTATAGGCACTTGAGAAGATGACTGTTGGGAGCATTTAATGCTTTGCGTATTCCGTACAGCATTGCATTTAATGTTTCACTCTTTTGTCAACTACCTCGAGCCTTGTTTACGCTGTGTCTACTGACGTTTCCTTTAATAGCTTCTAACGTTCCTTTTGTCAATCAGCGTAGCCTGCCATCTTGTACTTGTTTCTGATATGATGTTTGTGTATACAACGTTTGAATATCATCATAGTCAAACAGCTTGGTGCAGAGCATCTTCTTGTCTTCTGACCTTGAAGTGCTTCTGAGCGTGATACCATGTGGACTTCAGTGCTTCTGCTTCTGAACTGAAGTTCTTCTGATGCTTCCATAGACCCATGTTCTGATTCTGCTTTAACCATCTTCTGATGTCTTGCCAGTCCATGATCTGATGTTGCATGCTGAACCCTCTGAGTCAAAGCTTCTGAGCGCTGATTTGTTCATACTCTTTATATATTTCCTGAAAGGGAAATTGCAGTGTATTAGATTACCACATTATCTCATACAAAATTCATATCCTTGTTATCATCAAAACTAAGAATATTGATCAGAACAAATCTTGTTCTAACAATCTCCCCCTTTTTTATGATGACAAAAACATATACAAATGATATGAATTTGTGATCAGAAAGAGCAGACGGCTAAAGACAATTACACAACTAAAGCATAAGCATATAGACAATGTGTGAATATGTCTCCCCCTGAGATTAACAATCTCCCCCTGAGATGAATAATCTCCCCCTGAGATGAATAATCTCCCCCTGAAATTAATACTAGAAGAATTTTATAAATAAAAGACTTCCCTGAGTATTTCAGTAGAGACGTTCACATATGCTTGATCTTCAGAACATTCATGACTTCTGATTCCTGCTTCCATAGGACAGCTTCAGAACTTGAATTTCTTTAGATCCTTAGAACATCCATAGCTTCTGATTCCTGCTTCCATCGGACAGCTTCAGAACTTGAATTTCTTTGATCTTCAGAACATTCACAGCTTCTGATTCCTGCTTCCATCGGACAGCTTCAGAACTTGAATTTCTTTGATCTTCAGAACATTCACAGCTTTTGATTCCTGCTTCCATTAGGACAGCTTCAGAGCTTGAACTTCTTCTTACATCACTTCATGCTAGATTGTATCAGAACATTGTTGAATGTATCAGAGCACCATCAGAGCATCTCTACATCCTGAAATGTTACAGAACAAAGCTAAACGACAAAAGTCAGTATGAATGAGTCAGAACTTAGAAAATGTTTCAGAACACATAATATGTATCAGAGCCACATAATATGTATCAGAACAAATAGGCATAATGTTTCAGAGCATATTCTATCATCAGAATATCTGAACATTCTTCCTTCTTGCTTCTTGCTTCTGATTCTGAAGCTTCATAGCACTCAGCTTGCTTCAAGAATCCAAGAGCTTGATTCTTTATAGAATTGCTTTTCCCCATCTTGTTGCTTCTTATGTTGAGCTTTTAAAGAGGATCTTCAATTCCTGCAACAACAAAACTTAAAGCATAGAACTTTGCAAGTTCTGTTAGAAATGTGGGGCTTTTTTACCCGGTAACTGATAATATTAATCAGATCATTTATCACATATTTCTCCCCCTTTTTGTCATAACATCGAAAACATAAAAGATTCAGATGAAAAACAAAAGGAAACATATGGAAGAAAAAGATAATTTTCATTTAAGCTCAAGAAGACAGAAGTACAGAAGTACACGAAGATAAGCAAGAGAAGATACACAAAACAAATGCAGCAAAGCAAAAACGAAAAACAAAACAACTAAGACTCAATCTAAGATGTCCCTAGCTTCGACAAGATCTTGGCCAGCATCTCTTGAATCCCATTGTTGTGCTCATTCTGCTTCTCCATGAAAGCTCTAAACTCAACATTGACTGAGCTTTGCTCATCCTGGTTCTTCTGAATAACTTCCAGAGTCCTTGCAAGACGGGAAGGTTCATCAGAAGAAGCTTCACAGCTTCTATCCACAGGGATGGCATTGTGATCTGCAGCTTCCATTGATAGATCATTTGCAAGGTTTTCCTCAACAGGAACTGTTTCAGCAACATGATCGTCTACATCGGCGTCTTGCATAGAAGCATCTTCATATTCTGCAGCCGGAATCTCAGAATCTCCATTCTCAAGTTCCTGAAGAATGGCAGCTAGATTCCTAGGGGCAGAAGGACCTTCAACTTCTGGTGGGTCAACAACTTCTGGAATGACCAAGCTTGGGTCTTTCTTAGAAGGGTTTTCCCTCAAAAAGTCAAAGAGGGTCTTGAAGTCTCCGAGCAGAATAGGATATTGAGGTCTCCAAACCACAATTTCCCTGCAGAAGGTAACCAGGGTAACCAGGGGCAGCAGCCACTAGTCTCTTCTGTACTCCCATTTCTTCTACTTGAAAATCCTTGCGAAAGCTTCTCCAGAGATTTCTTTTAGAAACATCATCCAGACCATTTAGGAAGGCATCCTTCAGAAGGTCTAGACTACTAATCACCTCATGTCTGAACAGTTCCAGGTAGGTATAGGGTTCAGGTTCAGGCGAATTGAAGGTGAATTTGTAGTCAGGGTAGAGAAGGCAGTAGGGTTTGGATTTTATGGTAGGTAAGGGATGGGATAAAGAAGGTGGAGGTGCGGTGGATGAGGAAGAAGGGACATCTGAGGGAATGATTGATGTGGATGGAGTATCAGAAAATATAGGTTGTGAATAGGATGGAGTATTTATGAAGGGGATTGGTGAGAAAGATTTATCAGAAGGAGTTGGGGGAAGAATACTTAGAGGTGTGGGGTTTAGAATGGGAGTGGAAAGAGATGATAGAGAAGGGTTTGGTATAGTGAAGTTGATTTTAGGTTCAGAAGGAGGTGAATGGGGAGAAGGTTTAGGGACAGAAGGAGGTGGAGTAAAAACATGCCTGGTAACGGATTCAGAAGAAGCATGTAAAGATATGGTGGTGTGAAAAGAGTCTCTGATCCTTTTCTCCCTGCGTTCAGAAGAGTCCACCTTGTCAGGATCATAGGTGACCCTCAACTTCTTGGCTTTCTTAGCCTCATCTTCTCAGGCCTTTCTTTTTAGCCTTGCCTGTTGTTCCTTCTAATCCTCCTTCAAAAGATCAGCTTTAGACAGAAGTACTCTGCCACGGATCCAAGAAGGATCAATATCTGATTGCTTCCTAACACAATCTTCCAGGTAGAGCTTGACAGCCTGATGAAGTTCTTTATGAAACAAAGAGACAAAGCCTTCAACAGCAATTCTTCTTGACAGAATGTCAGGAAAGCTTGTGAACACAAAAGGTACATTCTGGATGAGCTCTACTCCGAACAAATCCACACCATTGAAGATGGGACCCTGAACTACTCCAAGATAATGAGACGCATCAAGTGTTCTGATGGAGTCCAGCAATTTGCTTTCAGTCAGAATGTCTGAAATCATTCTTCCGAAAGGAATAGTTTTTCTAGGAATATGAGGGTACTTCGCCCTTTCATCTTCTCTTGATTCAAAAATAGAAGTCTTGAGATTCTCAAATAGAATGTGAGAGATGTTGAGTTCTATCTTTCTGCCAATGCAGAAGAGAGTGTACTTGTGATCCGGACTGATGTAGGCGGAGGGTGAGAACATCTTCTTTCTATGGTGAAGGTAACCCATAATAATCTCAGCCCATACTTGATAAAACGGCCTCAAATTGCCCATTCTATGAGAATCAGCTCCGAAGGCAAGAGAGATTTGACTTTCAACTTGATACCAGCTAACCGTTCCAGGTTGAAGACCAGACCAACCTTCTTCATCATTCAGATTGTACAGCTTCCTGGTGAGCTTTTCAGTAATAACCACTTCATGCCCTAGCACGAAGGAAATGATAGAAGTTGGGGTAACCGTTGCATGTACCCAGATGTCCTTCACAAGTTCAGGATAAATTGGTCCAGCCAATCTATCAAGATATTTCGACCATCCTTGCTCCAATATTCTGACGTCACAGAGAAAACCATTTGCTCTAAGGTTGTTGAAGTCCACAGCAGATTCACAAAGCACTTCCAGTTCGTCAGTGGGAATCAAGCATGTTTTCAAAGGAGCATACCCATATTTTCGTAGAAGAATCTGTGTAGAAGTGAGTCTTTCTGCTGGGTTTGATGAACTTGAAGATGAGTTCATGATGATTATGCTTTGAGATCAAATCAGAAACTAGGGTTTGAAAGCAAATGTAACGAAAGAGATACACAAAAGAGAGAGAGAGAAAAAGAATAAATGAAGATGAAGCGGGTTATTTAAACGATTTGAAAAGAGAAATAAAAATAAAGAGAAAAGAAAACTGTTTTGAAAGAAATTGATTAAAAAAAGCATCATTATGCATTCAATGAGAAATGACATTAGGAGAGAGAACGTGGTAAAAGAAGTGATTTAACACAGTTACCTAGGTCGGCGTCTTTTCAACTGCACGCTTTTTACTAACCGTACATACACGTGTTCACCATCAGAAAATAGATGACAGCTGTATTTTTCTGAAAAGACTTTATGCCTTCTGATTTTGATCACTGCTTCTGATTGTCATTCTTTAGAAATGATCTTGTTCTGATAGGATCATCTTTCTTCCCAAGAATCACCTCTTCTGAATGAGCTGATGCAAGTCTGGGTGATCTTCTGACTATCTGCTCTTTAGAAATCCTGAGATTCTCTAAAGATGCAGCAACTTGATCTTCTGATTCATTGCTTCTGAGACTTCCAGCTTCTGCAGCTTTGCTTCTTGGTTCTACAGCTTCTGATATATCAATATCTATATCTGCAAAATTCTCAAGCTGCTTTGGTTTTTCAAGACCAAGCTTATCATCAAACCTGATATTGATTGATTCTTCTACAATCAATGTTTTAGTATTGTATACTCTGTAGCCTTTAGAGCGTTCACAATATCCAAGAAGGAAACACTTTTGTGCTTTACAATCAAACTTACCAAGATGATCTTTAGTATTCAGAATAAAACATACACATCCAAAAGGATGAAAATATGAAATGTTGGGCTTTCTGTTCTTCCACAATTCATAAGGAGTCTTATTTAGAATAGGTCTTATAGAGATTCTATTCTGAATATAACACGCAGTGTTTATTGCTTCTGCCCAGAAGTGCTTAGCCATATTGGTTTCATTGATCATGGTTCTGGCTATTTCTTGAAGAGTCCTATTCTTTCGCTCTACAACTCCAATTTGTTGTGGAGTTCTAGGGCAAGAGAAATCATGGGCAATACCATTTTCTTTGAAGAACTCCTCAAAGAATCTATTCTCAAATTCGCCACCATGATCACTTCTGACCTTTATGATCTTGCACTCCTTCTCAGATTGGATCTGAGTGCAGAATTCAAAGAACACTGAATGAGACTCATCCTTGTGTTTTAAGAACTTTACCCATGTCTAGCGGCTATAATCATCTATGATGACTAATCCATATTTCTTTCCTCTGACAGATGTTGTTTTGACTGGGCCAAACAGATCAATGTGCAAGAGTTCTAACGGCCTTGAGGAAGAAACAACATTCTTAGACTTGAATGCAGGTTTGGAGAACTTGCCCTTCTGACATGCTTCACAAAGAGCATCTGATTTGTATTTCAGATTAGGGAGTCCTCTGACCAGATTTAGTTTGTTAATTTGAGAAATCTTTCTCAAACTAGCATGTCCTAATCTTCTGTGCCAGACCCATTGCTATTCAGAAACAGACATAAGGCAAGTCACCTTCTGCTTCTCAAGATCTGAAAGATCAATCTTATAAATGTTGTTCTTTCTCTTGCCTGTAAATAGGATTGAGTCATCCTTCTGACTTACAGCCTTGCAAGACTTTTGATTGAAGATTATACCATAACCATTGTCACTTAATTGACTTATGGACAATAAGTTATGCGTTAATCCTTCTACAAGAAGTACATTAGTTATGGAAGGAGAGTTACCAAGACTTATGGTTCTAGAGCCAATGATTTTGCCCTTCTGATCTCCTCCAAACTTGACTTCTCCACCTGGTTTAAGCACCAGGTCTTGGAATGTAGACCTTCTTCCCGTCATGTGTCGCGAGCACCCAGAGTCCAGGTACCATGACATTTTGCTTTTTGTCCTCTTTGCAGGCAAGGATATCTGCAACAGAAATTATCTTTTCCTTAGGTACCCACGATTTCTTGGGTCCTTTCTTGTTAGTTCTCCTCAAGTTCTGATTGAACTTGGGTTTAGCATAATATTTAACAGGAGGAACATCATGATATTCTTTAGGTTTGTCAGCATGATATTTCTTAGGATGTGTCACATGCTTCTTGGTGTGAACAGTGTTAAAGCTCTGTGCATGTGAAGTGAGCCTAATATCATGTGCATGGCCATATTTGAACTGATCATACAATGGCTTGTATGTGATCTTCAGATCATCAACAGGTTCAAATTTATGTGAGGTATCACCTTCATAGCCAAAGCCAAACCTTCTGTTTCCAGAAACACCATATATCATAGAAGCAAGATGACTTCTGCCAATACTTCTAGATAAGAACTTTCTGAAGCTGAAGTTATATTCTTTCAGAATATGATTAAGACTTGGAATGGATTTTTCTGTTTCAGAAGGAGATCCACTATCTTTGGATAGATTTAAAACTTTTTCCTTCAGTTCAGAATTTTCCACTTCCATCTTCTTAGTTTCAAATTCAAACCGCTTCTTCAGCTTTTTGTATTTGATACTAAGATGAGCCTTGAGTTCCAAAAGTTCTGTTAAACTGGAAACTAACTCTTCTCTAGATAGTTCAGGAAATACCTCTTCAGAATCTGATTCTGATGTAGATTCTGATCCATTATCTTATGTAGCCATCAGCGCGAAGTTGGCTTGCTCTCCTTCAGAGTCTGATTCTGATTCTGATTCAGAATCATCCCATGTTGCCATAAGACCTTTCTCCTTATGAAACTTCTTCTTGGGATTCTCCTTCTGAAGTTTTGGACACTCGTTCTTGTAGTGTCCAGGCTCATTGCACTCATAGCAGACAGCCTTCTTCTTGTCAGATCTTCTGTCACCAGAAGATTCTCCTCGTTCAAATCTCTTTGAACTTCTGAAGCCTCTGAACTTCCTTTGCTTTCTTTTCCAGAGTTGGTTTACCCTTATGGAGATCATGGACAGTTCATGTTCTTCTTCAGATTCTGATTCTTCAGGATCTTCTTCTTTGGCCTGAAAAGCGTTAGTGCATTTTTTAAAATTAGATTTTAATGCAATAGACTTACCTTTCTTTTGAGGCTCGTTTGCATCCAGCTCTATTTCATGGCTTCTCAAGGCGCTGATAAGCTCTTCCAAAGAAACTTCATTCAGATTCTTGGCAATCTTGAATGTAGTCACCATTGGACCCCATCTTCTGGGTAAGCTTCTGATGATCTTCTTTACATGATCAACCTTGGTGTAGCCTTTATCCAGAACTCTTAATCCAGCAGTTAGCGTTTGAAATCTTGAGAACATCTTCTCAATATCTTCATCATCCTCCTTCTTGAAGGCTTCATATTTCTGGATTAGAGCAAGAGCTTTAGTCTCCTTGACTTGAGCATTTCCTTCATGGGTCATTTTCAATGACTCATATATATCATAGGTCGTTTCCCTGTTAGATATCTTCTCATACTCAGCATGAGAGATAGCATTCAGCAAAACAGTCCTACATTTATGATGATTCTTGAAAAGCTTCTTCTGATCATCATCCATTTCTTGCCTTGTAAGCCTTACGCCACTAGCTTTCACTGGATGTTTGTAACCATCAATCAGAAGATCCCATAGTTCACCATCTAGACCAAGAAAGTAACTTTCCAGTTTATCTTTCCAGCATTCAAAGTTTTCACCATCAAATACTGGTGGTCTAGTATAACCATTGTTACCATTATATTGCTCAGTAGAGCCAGATGTAGATGCAGGTGGGTTTGTTGGAATTTCACCAGCCATCTTTTACTGAAGCGTTTTTCTCTTCCTGAATCTTTTCTAAACACGGTTAAGTGCTTGCACCTTAGAACCGGCGCTCTGATGCCAATTGAAGGATAGAAAAACACTTAGAAAGGGGGGTTTGAATAAGTGTAGTCTAAAAACTTGAATGATAGAAACAATTTGCACAGTTATTTTTATCCTGGTTCGTTGTTAACTAAACTACTCCAGTCCACCCCCTTGGAGTGATTTACCTCACCTGAGGATTTAATCCACTAATCTCAACAGATTACAATGGTTTTCCACTTAGCCCACGATTAAGTCTTCTAGAGTATCCTGATCACAACCTGGTCACTCTAGGAACAATTGCTTAGACACAAGCTAAGACTTTCTAGAGTATCCTGACCACCACGTGATCACTCTAGTTACAACTGCTTAGACACAAGCTAAGACTTCCTAGAGTTTCCTGATCAAACCTGATCACTTTAGTTCCTTACAAATTAATGTAATCAATTAAGAGTATTACAAGTGCTTCTGAAAAGCTATAATCACAACAGTGATATTTCTCTTAAAGTTTAAGCTTAATCTCACTAATATATTAAAACATCAATGTAGTGAGCTTTGATGAAGATGAAGTTTGTGAGCTTTGATTTGAACAACGTTTCAGCAAGTTTTTCAGAATAGGTTCGTTAACCTTGCTTCTCATCAGAACTTCATATTTATAGGCACTTGAGAAGATGACCGTTGGGAGCATTTAATGCTTTGCATATTCCGTACAGCATTGCATTTAATGTTTCACTCTTTTGTCAACTACCTCGAGCCTTGTTTACGCTGTGTCTACTGACGTTGCCTTTAATAGCTTTTAACGTTCCTTTTGTCAGTCAGCGTAGCCTGCCATCTTGTACTTGCTTCTGATCTGATGTTTGTGTATACAATATTTGAATATCATCAGTGTCAAACAGCTTGGTGCAGAGCATCTTCTTGTCTTCTGACCTTGAAACGCTTCTGAGCATGATACCATGAGGACTTCAGTGCTTCTGCTTCTGAACTCAAGATCTTCTGATGCTTCCATAGACCCATGTTCTGATTCTGCTTTGACCATCTTCTGATGTCTTTCCAGACCATGTTCTGATGTTGCATGATGAACCTTCTGAGTCAAAGCTTCTGAGCGCTGATTTGTGCATACTCTTTATATATTTCCTGAAAGGGAAATTGCAGTGCATTAGAGTACCACATTATCTCATACAAAATTCATATCCTTGTTATCATCAAAACTAAGAATATTGATCAGAACAAATCTTGTTCTAACACTACCTATCCTAAGTTTATAGTCTTTCTTGTTCTTTGAGTTTTTCGTTTGAAAGGGCTATCCATAAAAATTGTTAGGAAGGTAGTTCTTTCATTGGATGTATTCAGGACATCGAGGGTCATCGTTTTGCCATAGGGCTATCCATACCATAAGGAGTGTAGGAAGTCCTATGAATTAATGAGAATAGTCATAAAGGAAAATGTTGCACCCCAAAATTTGCCCATCTAATTTTATGCTAATTGGCTTAAGCATTACATTTCATCTGCATACTCTTCAATAGGTCATGTACATAGCATAACATGCAATAAAATTGAGGCATGGGATCAAGGATCATGGAGTAACCTGGCTCTCAGATAGGTCTCATCAAAGTTATTTATTTCCTCAAAGATGGTAGCTTACACTTAGCTGGATGATTTTGATTGGTTCATTTATTTGAGGGCATCATATCAGATGGTTACCTGATTCCCTATGCTTGATTAATTGGATGGCAGAAGGATCTCTTTCTACGAGGCTATTTAGCCAGGATTGGTCATGCTATTATGAGTGTTGATTGTTAGATTTTTGTTTACCAAGGGAGGATTAGTCACACTATTATGGGTAATGTGAGTCCATTTTGGAACCTCATTCAAATGACTTGGACATAAAGCATGTGTCATGATTAGCATTGATCAATCTGAAGACGGGAATAATGGAAGAGCATTTATTGGACTTATAAATATGTCAAAAAGAATTTTAAGATAAGTTCAACATGTATTGGCCAAAGACATTTCCAAGAGATCCTTTCTTTGACCATAATTATATTGGAAACACATGATATTTACAACTTGAATGGTGTTCATGCCATTGATTCAAGGGAAGAAAAAGAGTTTAAGTTTTCAATTGGAGAAAATAATCACTCTCCTGCCATGACGTCAATTCATACAAATTCCAAATGAATAACTTCATCACTTTTCAAGACAAGGCCCATTTCCTAAAACCCTTGCTACACTTAATTCAGGTTGTTGTCCATTAAACAAAACAATTCAAAACAGCAGCACATGCGTTCACATAAGGGCCAAAACATACACATACGGAAGACAAGTCAGTCAGGTCCATTCATACACATTCAGGTTCCGAAACAACGCTCATATCATGACAGCATTTAATCCATAAAACATCAGATTAACATTCAATATTTTCTATCTAACTATCAGCAACAGTCTAATTAGACACTAACCCTTTCATACCTCTCCTCTTAGCCTATCATTAACCAATTTCCTACTAAAATTCAGCTCTGCATACCAGCTTTAAAATACCAAAATAGTCCATACATACAATTCAAAAACTTGCATTCAAATACCAAAAAAAAGCCACACAAAATATAATTGTTTTTATTATATTAGTCCAAACCACACATACAAAACAATTTCATCATTCTTCACAACCAAAAGAAACAATCACAGTTCAAAATAATATTTTCCAGAGCATACACATTCAAGGCAAGTTGTACAAAAACATCATAGATCCAAATCAAATGCAGAACATGTTTATAACTCACTTTTGAAGTCAATTAAAATACTGATCCAAGCTATTGTACCTTCAATGCCAACAAAACCACAACTCGGCATCAGCCCATTCAATGAATCCTACACAAAGAAAGACCATGTCAGCCTTCAACATAACAGAGTCTCAACTAGCTGTAACTGTCATAACAGAATCCCATCTCTCTCACATTCAAATCCTATACAACCCATATGTAGGGTTACTCAAAGACTAACTGCATTTAACAAGTTTTTTAGTTTGATTCACTAACAGCCATAACCAGTTAACAAGCTCAGCTTCAACCTTAACTGGTTTCCTACCTATGCCTAACCTCTTTATAACTAACCAAACCTATTCTAACTTTCAGTTACTAACTAGTACATCACTTTGTAGGAGGTATGTTATGGAAGTAACCAATAGTAGTGCGAACATTCTTATGGTTAGTGAATTGAATAATGGGTTAAATATAGAAAATCTCTCTCTAATATTAACGACACTTTTTTATTTTTGGTAAAGTTTTTTTTTAAAAATTTCTTACCCAATTTTTAGATTCTCTCAAATACACCCCTGATTGTCACATTTCTTCTGACGGTAAGCATGCCAGTCCACATGGTATTTTTTTAAATTCTTTTAAATTTTTATTATTTATATTTCTTATAAAATACTCTCTCCGTCTAAAATTATTTGTCGCAATAACTCACTTCACACATATTAAGAAATAATAATTAATGAAAGAGTGAATGATGATTTTGCCAAATTATCCTAATTAACTATTGGTGTATTCGAAATAACATTAATATTTAGTGAGAAAATAATAAATTAAGAGTATTTATTATAGGGTACAACTGAAAGATTAAAAATAAAATTACATTTGTAAATTAAAGTGAAAAGTATTTTACGACAATTTTTTTTTCTAAATATGAAATTTATTTTGGAACAAAGGGAGTACTAAGGATTTTTTTAATTTTAATTTTGCTTAAGTTTAGGTTGGTTTTTTATTTTCTTATGTTTTTTCTTTTCTTTTTTTTCTTTTTTTCTTTTGTATTTCGGAAATTTAAAAGCTACACCATTCTAAAATTTCTGCGACACAGAATCAAACTCAAGCTACCAAGTTGATATAGTACATGCTTCACCCTTGGGCTACATTAGTAACTTTGATAAATAATTCTATGAAATATTATTACTTTGATAAATAATCCTATGAAATATCATTATTATTATTATTATTATTATTATTATTATTATTATTATTATTATTATTATTATTATTATTATTATTATTATTAACTAACTTTACACATACATCCAATCAAAATCCTTACATTTGCCATATCATATTAATTTTTTTAAATTAAAATTGTGTTTTAATTAGATACATGGTTGTGATTGGTTGACAGTGTAAAAATATTTTACACTGTCAGTGCATATCCCTTTTTCTCTTACATTATCAATTTTCTCCCTTCATGATTTTGAAGCACCGTTGACATTATAGTTGCCGGAAACAAAGACCTCTGTGACTTGCGAACTCAGTTCAGGTATATTCAACAAAATTAATTTATTCATATATCAGAGCCTTCAGCCTCTTGAAGAGGTATGCGCTGTGATTAGTGCACCATGCTGCTCCTTTAAGTAATGTATTCTCAGGATGAGGATGCGTGTTCTCGAGAAATTATGGTTGCAAGCACCATGTTCCCGCATTATGTGTACTATTACAACACCACACTTGAACTACATGATTAATACTCACATTGACGACAACAACGTCAAACAAGCTCACAATTTGTTGGATGGTAACCCTTATCCTGCAACACTGTTTCCTGGAACATGATCATGACTGCTTATGTGCAACACAATCAAACCGAACTCGCTAATAACCTGTTTGACAAAATGCTACACAAAGATGCAGTTTCATGGAACATTATTTTGTCTGGTTTTCATAGAACTAGAAACTCAGAGGGACTGTACAACTGTTTCTTGCAAATGGGAAGAGGTGGTATATTGCCCAACGACTACACTGTCCCGACGTTGCTCAGAGCGGTCAAAGCGGTTGTTAGTACTGAGTTGGTGTATTGGTTTGTCAAGTTCATGATTTGGCGTTTCTTTTGGGACTTAACTTGAATGTATTTGTTGGCTCTTTTTTTATTAGAGCTTATGCTGGTTTAAGAGAGCAAGAAGCTTTGAGAAAAGCTTTTGAGATATATCGATTATAAGATGTTACATTGTGGAATGCTTTGGTTTCTAGTTATATGGAATTGGGAAGAACGATTGATGCTAAGATAAGGTTTGGTCTGAAGCAATAAGTCAAAACTGGGTCACTGCCCAGTGGATAGATTAGCGCATGACAGCCTTGAGGTACCAGGTTCCATACCTATGTGTTATAGCGAAATTACAGAAATTTTTATATATTTAACCCTGGAATAATCTACCATTGGTATTTAGATTTCTGCTTATGGGTCTAAGGCATGTCTTTCATGCATAGGACATATTTTCTTTCATCCCAAGACATTTTTCAAAATAAAATACTTATAGCATACTATTCTATTTGACTATTTTAGGTGTCCTACTTTCCACATGTTGAATTTGAAGATTATCTATATTATGTGTATCGTTCTTCCATGGGTTATTATTACCCACAGGGTGGAAAATATACGAGGCTAAAAATGATTAAAATTAAAAGGTATCTACTATTTATTATTCATTAATAATAGATTGATCAAATTGCTTAAATTACCCTTTCACCAAAATTTATTTGCACTAATAAAAGGTCATTTTTGTAACTAACAAATTAAGTATTCACTCTTTCAACTTTATTGAATGGATGCCCCAAGTGTTAGCTTTTCATTGGTCCGAATTAAATAACATTTTCCCTACAACTTTATTGCATGAATGATGACATCACATGTAAGCCATGGATGATGGAAGTCATATTTAAATTTCTTTTACATTTCATTTTCCCACACTTTCTTACTTTCGTTTTAATTTTTCTTAATTTATTTATTATCACAAAAAATATTAATAATCTATTTTTAAATTTTAATCTTACTAAAAATTTCAAATTTCTTTCGCATTTCATTTTTTCATACTTTCATTTTAATTTTTCAACATTTATCTATTATCGCAAAAAATATTAATAATCGATCATTTAATTATTATTCCCAAAAATATTTAATTATTTCACGGGCCATTATCAACTCAATATTTAATTTTTTTTAATCGATCATTACACATTTTCTCTATCTTAATTAAAATTTCAAATTTCTCTCACATTTTTTCACACTTTCTTACTTTCATTTTAATTTTTTTCTCTATTTATTTATTTATTATCTCACGGGTCACTATCAACATAATTTCTATTTTATTTTAATCAATCATTATCTTTATTTGAGAGATAATATCTTTATTTTTATTTTTTTTCTCCATCTCACGATTTTTTATCATTATTTAATACAATTAAATTTCCATAATTATTGTTTATTTTACATTTGTTTTTAAATATATTTTATATCGCATCAAATTATTTTTTTATTTCACGGGTCATTATCAACATAGTAGCTATTTTATTTTAATCAACAATTACTATTAATTGAGAGATAATTTTTATTTTTAAATGTTAATATTTCATTTTTATTATCTCCATCTTATAGTATTTTTTTATATGATTATTTAATATAATTGAATTTATATGATCATTTTTCATTTATAATTAAACCATAGTGGAGTATATCATTTTCTTTTAATTGTTGTTGGACCGTCAATTATTAAATTACCTGACCCAATTTTGCTATTGTGTTCTTAACCTATCTTAAACATTTTTTTGTGGATCATTGTTTTCTATATAATTATTGTTAAATTTACAATTAAGTAAATTATTTCATATTTTTCATTTATATTTAAAATTTTACATTTGCATTTGTTAAAATTTTATTTTTTCTCCAACTCACATGTCCTTTTTTATATGGTTCTTTATTACACACAAAATTAGCACATGAATAAGATAATAATGTTTAATCTTAAGGGCCAATTTCAATACAATGCCTATTTTATTTTAAACAATAATGACTTTTATTTGAAAACTAAAGTATTTATTTTCAAATTTCAAAACGATTCCTATGGATATTAGGTTTTCAAAGAATTGGGAGTATAACAGAGCAATCAATAAAACTCTAACTCTATTCAAATAAAACAATTCCTTTTAATTATGCATATTGCTTATAATTCCTTTTATTTATATTATTCATATCATTACAAAAATACTACACCAGGAAAAAAATCACCCGTGCGGAAGCACGGGTCTCTGACTAGTATATTTATAAGAATTGGTTGGACATAGGAATATCTTAGCGTTGTATTTATCAATTGGCCTTGGTAGAAATGTTTTATTATCTTGGTTCCCTTGAATTCCTTGACTTTGTTAGGCCTTGTAATTGTTAAAGGGGAATTTAGTATTTTAGTATGTTGTCTATGTGGTCTTAATTATCTGTATATAAATAATTTAATAGTAGTTGTCATTTAAACCTAATCATTTTTCCTTACACTTTTGTAGTCGTCATTACAGAGTAGTAATATTATTCCTTTTGCTTTCTTAAACCTTGTGCACTAACAATTAGTATCTAGATGCTTCGGTTCAGATCCATAAGGATACACAGGAAACACGAGTGGAACGGTGAGGCATTGTATGATTGATTTTGGTTCTGGTATTTGTGTTGAATCTTGAACAAAATCGTAAAAGAATCACATTTTTTATTATGTGGGATTGGAAAACACTGTGTTTGGTGAGATCTGAGTGACTTGCACAAGGTTGAGGATGAACGGAAACGGTAGTCTAAGTACCAAACTTCCAGTGTTTGATGGAGTGGTCAGTTTAGGATGTCGGTGTTTGCTTTTTCGTTGAAACTTTAACATTTCATATCTTTTATGATCGTAATTTCGTTTGGGTTCCCGTTCAAAGTGTTAGGAAGTATAATTATGAAATGATATACATAACTAGTGGAATACCCGTGCATTCGCACGGGTACTGGTGTGGTACGCACGCTTTATTTTCAAAATATGATTAAAATGTTAATGAGAAAAACAAAATTATTTTAGTAAAAAAACATATTTAAAAAAAAAACATAATGATTTTACCAAAATTGTTTTACAACACTAATATATATTTTAATTTTTCATATATTGTCTTAAATAATTCATATATTGTCTTAAATAATTTTGTATCTTAATAAAAAGAAGTCTAAATCATGATATTCTTATTTATTAGCATGTAATTAAGTTACACTGTAACTAATTGTCATTTTTTTAAGTCAAGAATCTCATAATTCAAGAAAGAGAAAACAAAGGAAACGAAAGAACCCAACCTGACACTCTGAATGGTTAACAAATCTAAAGCTTGTCATTCCTAACTTATTTCCCAAACAATAAGGTTAGGAAAAAAATATGGTCCACCAACTTAGGAAAATCATAGAAAAATCTCCTTTGAAGTCCATGATCAAATCCATAGAAGAAGCCAACTATATATTATTTTAAAAAATATTGTATCATAAGTTAAAAATAATTTTAAAATAAAAATATTAGTAACTCGTGGGTTCGCACGAATTACATTTTGGATATCCATGTGTTCATATAGGTACTGGTGTGAAGAAATAAGATACTCGTGCGGCTACACAAATTTGATTTTAAAATGTAATAAAAATGAAAAAACAGAAAGACAAAATTATTTAACCAAAAAATTTTATTCGATTTTAAAGAAAAACATATTTTTCTTTATATTTAGAGCATAAATATAATTTTTCTATATTTACAAATATTTGGTTCAGCAATATATTTTCCCGTGTAATATCAATTTTGTTATTGACATTTATTTCTAAAATGTAATAGGATGATAAAAATTAATTTAATACAATTCAATTGTTAAAATTAACTAATAACAAATTAATTTAATACATCATATTAATTAAAATAATGAAAATTATTATGTCATTAAATTGTTTTTAACATCCATAACCATATATAATATTGGTTCGCTGAATATAATTTGTTACCATTATTGATTTGTTTAAAGAGTGGACAATCAAAATTTGTAAGAGGAATGATTATCATGAAATGAACTTCATATTTATACATGTTAAATATGTTATAAATATAGACAGCACGATAGCATATGTTATAAATATATTTGTATGCGTACAACTGTATAAAATAGAACCTCATGTCAAACCTCGAGCTATAAAAAATCAACATACAAATTATATTATTAAGGATCACAATACAAACTACTATGATCATCAGAAAACCACACCAAACTATTATTCATAGTATAGTTATCATGCTCATATCTGATTACATTCTCCTTGTATACTTCATATTTTTTTTCACATATTATATTATTAAACTCATTTCGAAACTCCTTGTAACATTTCTCTAATTTTCAAATTGATGTTCTGTTTAAACATCATAGATCAAAAACTCATAACATCTTGAAAACTGAAAAGGGAAGACCTTGAAGTTTTCTGACTTTCAAGCCAGTGTTGCATATGGACTCCAATAGCATCCAAGTACAAATTATTCCTCCCATGGAAATCCACCACCTTGCCCTCTGTAGTGGTTGAGGTGAAGAATCTCCCTACCTCTTTGTCATATGGACCATACTGACCGGAACTTATGTGGAATGTCAGTGACTTTATAATTGTATGATTCTCATCCATTTCGACAGCATATTAGTGGCAAGAATTGTGCTTATTTCACATGAAGAGAGTCATCAGCATATTAATGGCAACAAATACTTGTGCTCTTTTCTCGTCTTTCCTTTCCCATAAAACAGGTAGTGCCACAAACACATTTGGTCTTGTAGGATCAATATTCAATAAATCATGAACTAACTTGTTTAGCTTAGAATAATCAAACTTTAGCTTTAGAAGCATAACTTTTTCACAGCAAAGGATGGTCAAATCTGGATCTAATCATGCTTGTTCCAAGCTACGTTAAAATGTTGGCCTTTGCTTCTAGTACACAAGAAAGATATTGAATCAGAGAATGAATAACATTATTTGATTGAAATTATTCCAAAAATAAAGTCTTACTCTTTAAGTAGGACCAATATATGAGAGATATTTGCTCTAATCTCTTCCCAGGCTGTTCTCATAGCAAGATAGAAGAAAAATACCATCTTGAGATTAATTCAATATAAATTTACAGTGGACTAACTTTGTGATCCTTTTTCTCTGAAAAAATAAACACAAAAATAATCATTGACAAAAGCGGAAACTGCAACCAAAGTTAATCGAGAAGTGATATCTTGAATCTCAGAGCACTTAACACTATATTTATTTGAGATCAAATTTTCCTGAGGTATCGACTTAACTTACCTTACAACATAAGGCGAGTTCCTAATCCATGTCATTCTCAAAACCTCGTAAGTACACTTCATAACCTGCAGAGTAACAGTATAATCGGAGTTAATCAGAATTATTATATCACATCAGAATATTAAAAGAATAAAATTGAATACATATCCATCCATGTCAAAACCGCATAAAGAGAAATGAAAGACAGTGTTGAAACCCCCTTGAAGTTAAAACAGTAGCAAATATTTTGAATATGGATCTAATTCAACCTCGCAAATTCAACGAAAGATTTTAGTCAGTACTTACAAAAATAAAGTTTAATCAAAAGGCTAACTTTAAAAAGTGCTCTCCAAACTCCAGATTAGTAAATATGGAAAGCTTTAAAAGCTTTACCATATGTAAAGATGCTCACCAAAATAACGGTATCATCGTCATCTGCATGCACCCATTGAAAAAATAATGGAAAAATGCGCCTGTAGTGAGCTAAAAGCACAAGACCAAATCCATTAAATAGTGAATCAACTGATTTAAGCCATGTAAAAAATATTAAAACTTATGACATAACAGCCTGGATCAATCAAATATAGAAAATTAAATGGTGTCTGTTATGAGAGTAAAGCACAACCCACATTCTCCCATTTGTTTGCCTAACATACTTTACAACACAAAGTTGTATTAGACTGCAGAACATATATAAACAAAGCATCGACGTCAAACATAAACAAATCACTAACACGAGACACCAACGGAATATGCGTCATACCGTCATTAAAAAAATGTAGCGATAGTAGATCGCAAAAAATAACATTTTATACAATTTCCACTACGACATAACACCGTTATAACCGCAAAAAAAATAGTTGTTTAGTGAAGGTGTTGACTTATAAATGTATATGCAAACAAATTGAGATTGAATTATAGAGATTTTATTTCAAGTGGTTTCTAAGATATCCCCAGTAATTGTGTTTGGCTGCAAACAACATGAAAACTCAATAAGTGAAAACTCTATATAATTTGTGAAGCTGCAATGCAAATATCACTAAAATTTTCAACGTACTGCTTCATTAGCTTCGCCAGGGAATGTAATCTTCTGACTGTTCTGCACTACCTTCTCCACATAAACTTCAAGTACTTCGGAAACAGCAGTAAGATCTTCGGAAACATGTAAGTCATCCAGCAAGACTCATGTAGATTTTGTACTCTGAACCTCAAATGCTGACTGAAGGAATGTAAACCTATATCAACAGCATGTGCAAGTCAGTTCCAGATTGAGAAATGTGTATCCACTACTTTTAATCATTTATAATCAAACACTTACTCATATTAATCAAATACATTTTTTCGTATCAGTAGATGCATTTTGTGCATCCAATATCTCATGAATCTTCAATGTTTCTTCATGTCATATTAATCAATAATAACAATCAGCAAAATATGTAACTTAAATTAACCATATTCACTATATTAAGTAAAAAAATGCATTATGAGATAAGATAACTTACATCATCGTCATTTCAGTCGATAAAACACAACAATCATTTCATCAATAATCATCACCTTCACCATTGAAGGCCAAATGCCTAAAAGTAAATGTTGATTTCCCAAAACTCAAAACCTAAACAGATCAAATAAGACAGAATAGAATTATTATTTATGAATATTAACATCATTTTCGTATACAAAAAATCATTAAAAAAAACCTAAACTTAGGTTTTAAGAGAGATCTACCACCACAGCCGCCGTCGGAAATGCGTTGCCGCTACCACAGATCTACCACCGCAAAAAGGTTGAACTTGTTACCATATCACAAACTCATATATGCTTTTTTAACTTCTTTTCCTAAAAAACTCCACAACCCGTAAGCATATACAACCCGTAAGCATATGAGTCTGATACAAATAATATAAACATAAAAGGTTGAATTTCTTACCACATCAAAAACTCATACATGCTTTTTCTACTCCTTCTATTGAAACAAAACCAAAACCCACAAATAGATCTTCATCTTCATGGCTTGAAATCAAATCCACAACCCAAAAGCAGATCTCGACATTTTTGGCCGCTTGAAATCGAAACAGCATTCCGTTAAAGGTTTTATTGCTTGAAATCATATATGGTTCTTCTTAGCTTTTACATCTGTATCGCTTCGTCAAATGGAGAAAGAAAAGAAAGTGAAGAGGTAGAAGAAAGAAAAGAAAAAGGTGAATGGAGAGGTTTCATTCGTCAAATGGAGAAAGAGAAGAAAGTGAAAGGGAAGAAGAAAGAAAAGAAAGAGGTGAATGGAGAGGTTTCATCAGAAGAGAGAGAAATGTTTGGTTAAGATATGACATATTTTGGGAGAAGAGTTACACGGTTTACTGAAAGTATTGGGAAAAAGATGCACTATTCACTCAATCAGTATTTAGAAATTCAAATATTCTACTTTTTCAGTTACCATATTGTTGTAGTTGAACTCTTAACGCAAAATAGGTTTGTAATCTGTATACAAATAAAAGTAACTCTATTTGAGTTAAAACCAATAGTACATTTTAGTTACAAAAAGTAAATTTTGGACGCAAAATACCCCTATTTTGATGAGGTGGAGGGCAAAGACAAAAGGTTAAATTGGTGTTTTCCAGAGCCATTAATTTTCTTATATTATAGATTGAAATAGTAGTATAATAAATTGTGAAATAGTAGCCTTAGTAGAACAAAATGCCTTGTACATTAGGATACTAAAAATTGGAAAAAATGGAATAGAAATATAATTTAATTGAAATTTTATAGTGTGATATTAATTGGTTGATTAAATTAATAGTTGAGTTAATTGCAATGAGTCTGATTGATTGGAATATACTTGGACTTGGATCAACTATTCGGTTTATCACTAAATTATGATATTTTGAGAAATTGAACGTAATTGTGTTTTTGGTTTGAATATTTATGTTGAGAATAATATATCGCTATGTCAATGATGTTGTTTTGATAATGATTCTCTCTGGGTGGCCTTATGGTATGAATCCTAGTGATTAGTTGTTTGATTGTGAAAAGGTGTATTCATATATATTTGGCAAATGTGAATTAACATGAGATAGTATGGTTGCTAGTGTTAATTGGATTTGTGAATCGTAATTGATTATTGGCCTTTATATGTGAATGATATCTATGTGTTGTGAATGTTGTGTATAATTGGTGGATAATTCATAGAGTTGAATTATCGTGGTATGCGGTAAGTTAAGATTGACGAGATAATCTTAATTGGATATATTATTGGTATTTGAACATTCATTCATTGCATGATCGGCTTTATGGTGGAAGCGGTAAAACTGTGGGTTCACATGGTAATAGACGGTGATCCTTGAATGGAAATAGACATAGAATACATTGATCCTTATTTGGAAACATACGTGGTGGCTTTGATCTTGTCCGGATCGGAAGCGTGGCTTGGATTCTAGATATTGAATCGGAAAGCGGTGAAACGTTGGGTTCACATTGCGGTACCACATGCATAGTGTCACATACCTTGCATTGAGTCACATTAGAATTTATGCGATAATTGAAAATGTGAAGTTGATGTAGTTGTGATATGTGTATGAGCTTGATAACCTAAATGAGTGATGTTGAATACATATTTGATAAAATGTGTGAATATATGATAATTATGGTTGTGTGCATAATTGAGAATATAATATTGGAGTTGAAATTTTATACTCTTTATACTTGTTATATGCTTGATAACATGTGAAATATAGATCAATTATTATCTACATGGTTATACATAGTATGATTAATTACTTGAATTGTTGATTTAACCATTGTTTCTTATTATACTTTCTTCATAATGATTCATATTCTCACCCTTCTGTTTTAATGTTGCCCTCGTTTTGCGACATGCAGGTTCTGGAGTTTAGTAGCTCGTGCGTGATCTAGTCGGAGATTCTTCCGTGTCTGTTGGAGATTAGGTAGTGAGTTGATGCCATGGTCATGTAACACTGGGTAGAATAGTCGTGTTGAAGTCATGTTTCTATTTGGTTATGTATTATGTTTATGACTTGAGAACTTGTTATTTGGCTACTTGTTATTTGAGAGGCTTTCAAGCCAATTATTCTGAATTATGTTTTAATTTATCTTTATATGATTATTGAGACTTGATCATGGTATGGGACATGGATCATTTTATGAAACACATGAGTATTTAATAGTTTCCGGTGTGAATTCATATTCTGGATAAAATATGATTAATTGAGAAGTGTTATTTGAAATGACCAGGTGTATCATATATTGTAAGTAAATGCTGTCGGTTTTTAAAGGCTTTTAGTTTTTGAAAACATCGATGTGACGCCCTTTTATTATATGCATGCTTATTCTCTGATTACATGCTTATTTATTTTGGGGTATAAAATGGGTGTTACATTAGTGGTATCAGAGCATGGTCGACCAGTTGGTCAATAGTTGTTAATGCTGTCTAATCCTGTTGTATTTGATTTGTGTATCTGACACGATCGATACTTTTTTGTCTGTTTAGTTGTCTGGTGCCTTAGGACAATGGTTGCAGGAAGGAATGGTTACATTAATGTTGAGGCAGTGATGAGGTGGACTGATGCAATTGGACAAGCGCCACAAGAGAGTGTCGGTTATGGAGGAAAGGATGAGTTCCGTGCGTTTGGAGATTTTCGAAGGTGCAATCTGCCGATCTTTGAAGGAAAGTATGGACCGGACAAAGCACATGTATGGATAAGAGAAATGGAGAAGATATTTCAAGTCATGAGTTGTATTGATGTATAGAATGTACGGTTTGGTACTCACATGCTGACTGAAGGAGCTGAGGATTGGTGGAGTAATATTGTGCATAGATTTGATGAGGAAGGTATTGAAGTTACTTGGAATCTTTTCCGTGATGCATTTTTGGAAAACTATTTTCCAGAAGATGTGCGTGGAAAGAAAGAAGTGAGAGTTCTGGAATTGAAGCGAGGAAGAGAAAATTCCATGGGAAACCGTATGATGACGTGAGGAAAAAATCTGGTTTTACCAAGAAGCCAAGTGGGGGAGGAGATTCTACTTCATTTAAGTGCTACAGGTGTGGCGATACGGGTCATAAAACTATTGATTGTGGAGTTGGTTTGAGTAGGATTTGCTACAGTTGGGGTGAGCAAGGACACAATTGTGCCATGTGTGACAAGCCAAAGAAGGACCAAGCAGAAGGGAAAGTGATTGTGTTGTCTGGTGCTGAGACCATTGCTAAGGATGAGCTAATCTAAGGTATGTGCTTTATTATTGATAATGATGCGATGCATTCTTTCATTTCTTTGGATTATGCTACGAGTTTGGATCTTGCTTTATCTGTATACGTAGAAGTATGGTTATTGATACACTTGTTATTAGTTTTGTCCTACTTCTTTGTGTGTTGAATTATCTGTTGAGCATCTTTGGTAGAGATTTTGGAATTGATTTAGTACAAGTTCTGAAGGGACGATATTGTAGTTTAGTAATGGAGGTTTATGTTTCACTATGATTTTCGACTGTCTATTTACAAATTGAGGACTCGATCACCCTTAATCTATTATTGATAGGAGACGAGATCGTATTGGACGAGATAGACTTGTCTTACTAATTAGTAGTGTGTAAGACGACTAGGAAGAAGTTGATGGGTCAAGTTGAGGAGTTATATGAGAAGAGGTTCAATTTTCTGAGTGTATAGTCATAAAGTAGCGCCTGTTTTATCGAGTAAGAAGAAAATAAGGTTCTATGAGGTAATGTTTGGAGGATGTTTTGATTCTAAGAGCGACAAGGAAAAAGCTGAACATTAAGGATTGTGTTATCAATGTTGAAAGGGAAGGGGGTTAAATGCGAAGTTTTCTGAATGTGAGCTTTGGTTAAAGTAAGAGGGTTTCTTTAGGTTTGTGATTTTGAGCTGAAGTGTATTGATGCAGAATTGACAAGTGGTGGCTTATGCTTCAAGGTATCTGAGAATTTGTGAGAGGAATTATTCGATGTATGAATGGATGTCATCCGCCGTTGGGTTGTTTTGAACTTTAAGAGGCATTATTGTTTGGATCGATATTTGAGGTGTGTAGTGACTACAAGAGTTGAATATGAAGTAAACAAGATGAGTAGACTTTTGAAGGATTATGATTTTGGTTGAACTACCGTCCTGGAAAAACGAATGTTGTAGCCGATGCATTGAATTGGAAATCATTGCATAAGTCTATGTTGAGGATTCGAGAATTGGAATTGTTGGAACAATTTAGAGACATGAGTTTGGTGTATGAAGCGACGTCTTCATGTGTTAAGCTTGGTATCTCGAAGCTTACATGAGACATTCTAGATGAGATTCGAGAGGGTCAGAAATTGGATTTACAACTGGTTGACAAGAGGACATTGATTTAATCAAGAAAAAGGAAATAACTTTCGGATGGACGAGAATAGTGTCATGAGGTGTTGTGATCGAGTTCTATTCCTAATGTTTCGGATTTGAGAAAGATAATTTTGGAAGAAGGGCATCATGATGGTTTGAGTACGTCATGATGCTACTAAAAGGTATCAATATTTGAGGAAAATGTTTAGTAGCAAAGTATGAAAGGGATATAGAGGAAGTGTGTAATTGAATTGGATTTTTCAGGAACCATCTTGTTGGTGCAACAGTTATCTATTTTCAAGTTGTTGAGAACATCGAGTACTTGTGAAGTGATGTGATTCATTGTGGGAAAAGTTGACGAGATGCACTTATTTTATTCCATTAAGGATGGATTATTCGATGGAGAGACTTGCTAAGTTGTACATCGAGACGATTGTATGTTTGCATGGTATTCCGTTGAGCATTGTTGCGGATAGAGATCCAAGATTCACTTCGAGATTTGGGGGAGGTCTGCAAGATGCTTAAGGTATGAAGCTACGTTTTGAGTTCGGTATATCATCCGTGAGCTGATGGTCAACCGGAGAGGACTGTTTAGTCATTTGAATATCTTTGAGGTTTGGAGAGAGTGTTGTGGTTGGACCCGAGTTAGTTCGACAGTCTACGAATAAGATTAAGATGATTTAAGAAAAGATGAAGAAGCTTCGTGGTAAAGAGATCGCTTTGGTCAAATTTGTTTGGGGTGGACCTGTTAGTGGTAATGTGACTTGGGAGCTTGAGAGTGAGATGAAGGATTCATATCCGGAGTTGTTCGTTTGAGATAATTTTCGAGGACGAAAATATTTTAAGTGGGGGAGAGTTGTAACAGCCTGAATTTAATAAACTGACTAATTAAATTAAATAAGTATTTATTTACTTAATTTGGACGAAGTTTGATAATTAATTGGATCGTCAGTGTTATTGGGAAACATGTTCGGATTATTAAGTGAAGTTGGAATTTATTCGGTTAATCGAAGAATTAATAAAGTGGAATATGTAGAGAAATAATATTAGAAATAATATTATTATTGGATTTTTATTTAATTGAGATAAAGTCGGATTTAATTGAATTAATTGGAAAATAATATTAAGGGTAATAATATTATTTTTTGGAGCATAATTATTTATTTGAACTACTCTATTTTATTGGAATTTATTTGAACTACCCTTTGATATGTTGGTTAATTGTTTGTGATGATGAAACTGTCTGAATGTCTGTTTATGAAACAATTGGGTGAACGATGCAACTATGATGTGTTATTGCTTTGTAACCTTATAACATTTGTTAATTATGATGAGACTCACCCTTACATGTTGTCATTTTCAGATTGAGGATAGCGGCTGTTCGACTCGGTGAGGATTAGCTCATGAGTCAGTTATTTAGTTAGCGTCAGATGTCATGCTCTGATATTTGTAACACTGGGGACGTGATGCTTAGAGTTTATGTTTTATAACTCTAGTTATGTTTTATGTTTTGAAGGATAAGTTTTAAAGATGTTGAACTTAGTCCGTTTGATTTAATTTTCGCTGTGTTAACATGAAATGTTTTAATCGATGATGATTGCCTTAGTGAATGCATGACATGACTGAATGATGTTTATTTTATTATGAATTGTGGCACCCTTATTTTCATGTACTCTGAATGAATTTAATTAAATTGTCGTGGGGTTAGTAAGGGGTGTTACATGTTGTTTGGCGCTCAAGATGTTCTTGAACTCGTCAACGATGGTTATGTTTCAGTTGCACATCTAGTAGATGCAACTGATGCGCAAAGAAATGCTCAGTTTGACCTAAGGAAGAAAGATCAAAAGGCATTGTTCTACATCCATCGGTGTGTAGATGTAAATGTGTTTGAGAAAATCATTGACTCAACGACGACGAAGGATGCGTGGGACACACTGGTTAGGTGTTATGGTGGTGACGCATCAATGGAGAAGGTGAAGCTTCAGTCCTTGAGAAAGCAGTATGAGAATCTCAACATGAAGGACAACAAGAAGGTATTTGAGTACATCTCCACAGTGATCCTGCTCACTAATAAGATGAAAGCTTGTGGAGAAACCCTTTCTAAACAAGTAATGATAGAGAAGTTATTGAGGTTTCTTACTCCCCAATTTGATTACATTGTTGTAGCAATTGAACATTCTAAAGATTTAGACATCATGAGAATAGAAGAGCTGCAAAGCAATCTAGAGGTGCAAGAGTTGTGTGTGATTGAAAGAACTTCTAAGAGGAAGTTGAGCAGGCTATGAAAACTTCTTTTGTCAAGAAGGACCATAAGCATTCTTGGTCAGAAGCCAAGAATAGACGTGGTGATAGATTCTAGAATTCAGAAACCTCTACTTTTGATGAGAAGAAACATCAGAAGGGAAAGGAGAAGTTTGACAATAAAAAGGTTCAATGTTATTGTTGCAAGCAGTTTGGCCATTTTGCTAAAGATTGTTGGTCAAATAAGGGAAGGAAAATAGAAGAAGCAAATATAGCCAGAGGAGATTCTGATGATGAACCGTGCTATTGATAGCTTATGAGTCTGATGAAAGGTGTTTGGCAGATTGGTGGTATATGGATATTGGCTGTTCAAATTGTTAGAACAAGATTTGTTCTGATCAATTATCTTAGTTTTGATGATAACAATAATATGAATTTTGCTTAAGATAATATGGTACTCTAATCCAATGCAATTTCCCTTTCAGGAAATATATAAAGAGTACGCATAATTCAGCGCTCAGAAGCTTTGTCTCAAGGGTTCAGCATGCAACATCAGAACATGGTCTGGCAAGACATCAGAAGATGGTCGAAGCAGAATCAGAACATGGGTTTATGGAAGCATCAGAAGAACATGAGATCAGAAGCACTGAAGCTCAGAAGATGGTATCACGCTCAGAAGCACTTCAAGGTCAGAAGATCAGAAGATGCTATGCACCAAGCTGTTTGACTCTGATGATATTCAAAGTTGTATTCACAAACATCAGATCAGAAGAAAGTACAAGTGGCAAGCTACGCTGACTGTCAAAAGGAACGTTAAAAGCTACTAAAGGCTACGTCAGTAGACACAGCGTGAACAAGGCTCGAGGTAGTTGACAAAAGCGTATAACATTAAATGCGATGCTGTACGGAACACGCAAAGCATTAAATGCATTCAACGGTCATCTTCTCCAACGCCTATAAATATGAAGTTCTGATGAGAAGCAAGGTTAACAATTCTGAACAAAACAACGCTTATCAAACTTGCTGAAACGCTGTTCAAATCAAAACTCAGAATCTTCATCTTCATCAAAGCTCACTACATTGCTGTTGTAATATATTAGTGAGATTAAGCTTAAACGATTAAGAGAAATATCACAGTTGTGATTATCGCTTGTAAGAAGCATTTGTAAACTCTTAGAATTGATTACATTAAGTTGTAAGGAACTAGAGTGATCGTGTGGATCAGAATACTCTAGGAAGTCTTAGGAGTGAACTAAGCAGATTGTAACTAGAGTGATCGTGTGGATCAGAATACTCTAGGAAGTCTTAGGAGTGAACTAAGCAGATTGTAACTAGAGTGATCGTGTTGATCAGTAGACTCTAGAAAAGTCTTAGAGGGTATCTAAGCAGTTGTTCCTGGAGTGATCAGTGTGTGATCAGAAGACTCTGGAAGACTTAGTTGCTGACTAAGTGGAAAACCATTGTAATCCGTGCGATTAGTGGATTAAATCCTCAGTTGAGGTAAATCATCTCTGCGGGGGTGGACTGGAGTAGTTTAGTTAACAACGAACCAGGATAAAAATAACTGTGCAATTTATTTTTATCTGTCAAGTTTTTAAAGCTACACTTATTCAAACCCCCCCTTTCTAAGTGTTTTTCTATCCTTCAATTGGCATCAGAGCGCCGGTTCTAAGGTGCAAGCACTTAACCGTGTTTAGAAAAGATTCAGGAAGAGAAAAACGCTTCAGTAAAAGATGGTTGATGAAAGTGAAAAGTCTACACCTACACCTGCATCTACATCTGGCTCTGCTGAGCAATACAACGGTAACAATGGTTATACTAGACCGCCGGTATTTGATGGTGAAAACTTTGAATACTGGAAAGATAAACTGGAAAGTTACTTTCTGGGTCTAGATGGTGATCTATGGGATCTTCTGATGGATGGTTACAAACATCCTGTAAATGCCAGAGGCGTAAAGCTGACAAGGCAAGAAATGGATGATGATCAGAAAAAGCTTTTCAGGAATCATCATAAATGAAGAACTGTTTTGCTGAATGCTATCTCTCATGCTGAGTATGAGAAGATATCTAACAGGGAAACGGCTTATGACATATATGAGTCCTTGAAAATGACTCATGAAGGAAATGCTCAAGTCAAGGAGACTAAAGCTCTAGCTTTAATCCAGAAGTATGAAGCCTTCAAAATGGAGGATGATGAAGACATTGAAAAGATGTTTTCAAGATTTCAAACTCTTACTGCTGGATTGAGAGTTCTTGACAAGGGATACACCAAGGCTGATCATGTAAAGAAGATCATCAGAAGCTTACCCAGAAGATGGGGTCCTATGGTGACTGCATTCAAGATTGCAAAGAATCTGAATGAAGTTTCTCTGGAAGAGCTTATCAGTGCCTTGAGAAGTCATGAAATAGAGCTGGACGCAAATGAGCCTCAAAAGAAAGGTAAGTCTATTGCATTAAAATCTAATATCAAGAAATGCACTAACGCTTTTCAGGCTAGAGAAGAAGATCCTGAAGAATCAGAATCTGAAGAAGAAGATGAACTGTCCTTAATCTCCAGAAGGCTAAATCAACTCTGGAAGACCAAGCAGAGGAAGTTCAGAGGCTTCAGAAGTTCAAAGAAATTTGAACGTGGAGAATCTTCTGATGACAGAAGATTTGACAAGAAGAAGGTCATGTGCTATGAATGCAATGAGCCTGGACACTACAAGAATGAATGTCCAAATCTTCAGAAGGAAAATCCCAAGAAGAAGTTTCATAAGAAGAAAAGTCTTATGGCAACCTGGGATGAGTCAGAAGATGATTCAGACTCTGAAGATGAGCAGGCTAACTGTGCGCTGATGGCGACAGAAGATGACGAATCAGAATCTACATCAGAATCAGATTCTGAAGAGTTATTTTCTGAACTTACTAGAGATGAGTTAGTTTCCGGTCTAACTGAACTACTGGAACTCAAGTCTCAGATTAGTCTCAAATACAAAAAGCTGAAAAAGCAATTTGAATTTGAAACAAAGAAGCTTGAGTTGGAAAATTCTGAATTAAAAGAAAAACTTTTAAAATTATCCAATAATGTTGGATCTCCTTCTGATTCAGAAAAATCCACTCCTAGTCTAAACCATATTCTGAAAGAATATGATTTAAGTTTCAGGAAGTTCTTATCTAGAAGTATTGGCAGAAGTCAGCTAGCTTCTATGATATATGCTGTGTCTGGAAACAAAAGAGTAGGCATTGGTTTTGAGGGTGAAACCCCATACAAACTTGAACCTGTTGATGAAATGAAAATCACATACAAGCCATTGTATGATCAGTTCAAGTATGGCCACTCCCATGATATTAGACACACTTCACATGCTCGAAGCTTTCACATAACACACACCAAAAAGCATGTGACACAACCTAGGAAATATCATGAAACTCACATTAAAAATTATCATGCTGTTCCTCCTATTGCTTACAATGTTAAACCCAAGTTCAATCAGAACTTGAGAAAATCTAACAAGAAAGGACCCAAGAAAATGTGGGTACCTAAGGATAAGATTATTCCTATTGCAGATATCCTTGACTGCAAAAAGGACAAAGCACAACATGTCATGGTACCTGGACTCTGGATGCTCGCGACACATGACAGGAAGAAGGTCTATGTTCCAAGACCTGGTGCTTAAGTCTGGAGGAGAAGTCAAGTTTGGAGGAGATCAGAAGGGCAAGATAATTGGCTCTGGAACTATAAAGTCTGGTAACTCTCCTTCCATTTCTAATGTACTTCTTGTAGAAGGATTAACACATAACCTCTTATCTATCAGTCAATTAAGTGACAATGGTTATGATATAATCTTTAATCAAGAGTCTTGCAAGGCTGTAAATCAGAAGGATGGCTCAATCCTATTTACAGGCAAGAGGAAGAACAACATTTATAAGACAGATCTGCAAGATCTTATGAGTCAGAAGGTGACTTGTCTTATGTCTGTTTCTGAAGAGAAGTGGGTCTGGCACAGAAGATTAGGTCATGCTAGTTTGAGAAAGATTTCTCAGATTAACAAACTGAATCTGGTCAGAGGACTCCCTAATCTGAAATTCAAATCAGACGCTCTTTGTGAAGCATGTCAGAAGGGCAAGTTCTCCAAACCTGCATTCAAGTCCAAGAATGTTGTTTCTACCTCAAGGCCATTAGAACTCTTGCACATTGATCTGTTTGGCCCAGTCAAAACAGCATCTGTCAGAGGGAAGAAATATGGATTAGTCATCGTAGATGATTATAGCCGCTGGACATGGGTAAAATTCTTGAAACACAAGGATGAGACTCATTCAGTGTTCTTTGATTTCTGCATTCAGATTCAATCTGAAAAAGAGTGTAAAATCATAAAGGTCAGAAGTGATCATGGTGGTGAATTTGAGAACAGATCCTTTGAAGAGTTCTTCAAAGAAAATGGTATTGCCCATGATTTCTCTTGTCCTAGAACTCCACAGCAAAATGGGGTTGTAGATCGAAAGAATAGGACTCTGCAAGAAATGGCCAGAACCATGATCAATGAAACCAATATGGCTAAGCATTTCTGGGCAGAAGCAATAAACACTGCATGCTATATTCAGAATAGAATCTCTATCAGACCTATTCTAAATAAGACTCCCTATGAATTGTGGAAGAATAGAAAGCCCAACATTTCATATTTCCATCCTTTTGGATGTGTATGCTTTATTCTGAACACTAAAGATCATCTTGGTAAGTTTGATTCCAAAGCACAAAAATGTTTCCTTCTTGGATATTCTGAACGCTCAAAAGGCTACAGAGTATACATACTGAAACATTGATTGTAGAAGAATCAATCAATATCAGGTTTGATGATAAGCTTGGTTCTGAAAAACCAAAGCAGTTTGATAATTTTGCAGATTGTGATATTGATATATCAGAAGTTGTTGAGCCAAGAAGCAACGCATCAGAAGCAGAGCTTCTCAGAAGCAAAGAATCTGAAGATCAAGTATCAGCTTCTCTGGAGGATCTAAGTATTTCTGAAGAACCATCTGTCAGAAGATCATCCAGACTCATCTCTGGTCATTCAGAAGATGTCATTCTTGGAAAGAAGGATGATCCAATCAGAACAAGAGCATTCCTTAAGAACAATGCAGACTGTCAATTAGGTCTTGTATCTTTGATCGAGCAAACTTCTGTTGATCATGCTCTAGAAGATCCAGACTGGATAATTGCTGTGCAAGAAGAACTGAATCAGTTTACAAGGAATGATGTTTGGGATCTTGTTCCTAGACCAGATGGATTCAATATAATCGGCACAAATTGGGTCTTCAGAAACAAGCTCAGAATGAGAAGATGAGAAATTCTTACGTATGAGTATCCTTTGAAATGAATTTTTTTTAAGAAGTTCTGATAGAAATCAATTAGAAATTGTGATTCAGTTATTACTAACGTTTCAGTGTCTAAGGTGATTCAGAATCTCTATAAAAGCAAAACAGCTGTAACTGGCTATCCAGATGGTAAACACGTGTTCACTATTCCTGGACAAGCGTGCGTGCAGTTGAGGGGACGTCTACTTAGGTAACTGTGCAAATCACGTCTTTTGTCATTATTATCTCTCCTCATGTCACGTAACATTAAATGCTTTTCATCATTTACTCTCTTTCAGTTTTCTTTTTATACTCTTCAAACGTTTCTTTTCCCTCTCATATTTCTATCACTTTGCATTCAGTTTTCTTTTTCGTTCTCTCTCTTTGCCTTCATATCATAAACCCTAGCAGTTTCCAATATCTGCAAATTCATCATGAATCCATCGTCAAGCTCTGGGAATCAAGATAATGATCGGAAACAAAAGAGAAAGGCAACTGCTGAACCAGAAACCAAACCAAAAAGAGTAAGGATCTCTTATGACCCTCTCAAAGTGTATCAACCCCTTGACGGTTCCCCTCAATCACCTCCCTCTTCAAAGACCTCCACCACCTCTTCCTCCTCATTCATCCCCTCGGAACCACCTTCCTCACCATCTGATATCTCCTCTCCTTCAACCCTTCCATCAGATATTCCTTCATCTCTCTCACACCCTTTTCCCACCAGAACACCTAATCCCTACAGTGTTGTTCTTCCCGACTCCAGGTTCACTGTCAACCCTCCAACTCCCACCACTCAAACATATCTGGAGCTTTTACATGCTGATGTAAATGGCTGGTTGGAGATTCTGGGTGCTGCTCACCTTCATCATCTGGATGAGTTTGCCACAAACAACCTTTGGAATACCTTTCGTCAGGATTTTCTGGCTAAGGCTACAGACACTCAGAGAAGGATTATGTCTGAAGCTCCTGGTATTCGTGGTTTTCGGTTGGAAGTTGGTGAAAGCAGCCATCACCATCTCATCAGGAACAGAAGTGTTCTTGAAAGGAAGATACCAGCAGATGAGTTGGAAGAAAATCTCTGCAGAGACATCGTGGTGTGGAGACCATGGTTTCCTGTGCTGATTGGAGATTTTCAGTGGCTGTTCAACTGGTTCAGAATGAACCCGTCTGAAAAAGCACCTCACATGGTCTTTCCAGTAGTGGTTTATCGTGCTGAAGTTGCTGGTCCTACTCCTCCAACAAATCTAGCAGCTATTCTTCAAGCATTGGAAGATGGAACTTCTGAGCTGCCTGAACCAGAATATGCAAAGGCTACTTCTGAGTCAGACTCAGATGAGGAAATGGAAGATGTACAAGCTGAAGATCTTCCAGAAGATCACCCTGCTGAGATTGCTGTCACTTTTGGCAGAAATTCTGGTGCCTCCTCTTCTGGTGAAACCTCAGCTCTGATGGAGACCTTGGAAACTCTTCATCAGAATCAAGCTATGCTGGCTTCTCGTTTGGACGCGCAAGAAGCAGCCAATGCTGAGTTTCGTTCCTTCATGACAAGGCAAGCCACAAGCACTGACGGGATTCATGATGTTCTGGCGCGGATTTTGCGTAGGCTAGGATCTTAGTCTTTTGGTCTTTGTAGTTTCCTTTCCTTGTTGCATTTGTTTTCCTGCATTCCTTTCTTGTAATCCTTTTTAATTATCAATGAAAAACTTTCTTTGATTTACATTCCAGTGATTTTATTTGTCGTTTTATGCATCTAAATCTTTTGAAATATTCTTTTTGATGTTATGACAAAAAGGGGGAGAAGATAAATGATAAATGATTTGATTAATCTATCAGTTGCTGGGTAAAGCTCCCACACATTCACTAACAAGAACTGCAAGTTCTACATGGTTTAAGTGTTTTGCAGGTATAAAGAAGTGAAGAGAATCTTCAAAGCAAAAAGCAAACACAGAAGCAAAACCATGGAAACTGAAGCAAGCCGAGTGCTGTCAAGCTTCAGAGATCAGAAGCAAGAAAGAAGAATGAATCAGAAGCACTGATAATAGAATTTGATCCATATTTGTCTATTTGATTTGACAAAATTCTATTTGCTCTGATATATTGTTTGCTCTGATACATATAATGTTATGGATCTGATACATATAATGTGCTCAAACATATATTTTATGTTCTAACTCGTTCATGCTGACTTTTGTCGTTTAGTTTTTGTTCTGTAACATTTCAGGATGTAGAGATGCTCAGATGATGCTCTGGTACATTCAACAATGTTCTGATACAAATCTAGCATGAAGTGATGTTGGTAGAAATTCAAAGCTCTGAAGCTATCCGAGGGAAGCAGAAATCAGAAGCTGCGAATGTTCTAAAGATCCAGAAAACTCAAGTTCTGAAGCTGTCCTAAATGGAAGCAGAAATCAGAAGCTGTGAATGTTCAGAAGATCAAAGAAATTCAAGTTCTGAAGCTGTCCTGAATGGAAGCAGAAATCAGAAGCTGTGAATGTTCAGAAGATCAAAGAAATTCAAGTTCTGAAGCTGTCCTAGATGGAAGCAGGAATCAGAAGCTGTGAGTGTTCTAGGGATCTAAAGAAATTCTAGTTCTGAAGCTGTCCTATGGAAGCAGAAGTCAGAAGCTATGAATTCTCTAAAGACAGAAGCTTATATGATCGTCTCTACCGAAATAATCAAGGAAGTCTTTTATTAAAGTTCTTCGAGTATTTATTTCAGGGGGAGATTATTTATCTCAAGGGGAGATTGTTAATCTCAGGGGGAGACATATTCATATGCTTATGCTATAGCTGTGTAATTTGTCTTTTGCCGTCTATTCTTTCTGATCGCAAATTCATATCATTTATATATGTTTTTGTCATCATCAAAAAGGGGGAGATTGTTAGAACAAGATTTGTTCTGATCAATTATCTTAGTTTTGATGATAACAATAATATGAATTTTGCTTAAGATAATATGGTACTCTAATCCAATGCAATTTCCCTTTCAGGAAATATATAAAGAGTACGCATAATTCAGCGCTCAGAAGCTTTGTCTTAAGGGTTCAGCATGCAACATCAGAACATGGTCTGGCAAGACATCAGAAGATGGTCGAAGCAGAATCAGAACATGGGTCTATGGAAGCATCAGAAGAACATGAGATCAGAAGCACTGAAGCTCAGAAGATGGTATCACGCTCAGAAGCACTTCAAGGTCAGAAGATCAGAAGATGCTATGCACCAAGCTGTTTGACTCTGATGATATTCAAAGTTGTATTCACAAACATCAGATCAGAAGAAAGTACAAGTGGCAAGCTACGCTGACTGACAAAAGGAACGTTAAAAGCTACTAAAGGCTACGTCAGTAGACACAGCGTGAACAAGGCTCGAAGTAGTTGACAAAAGCGTATAACATTAAATGCGATGCTGTACGGAACACGCAAAGCATTAAATGCATTCAACGGTCATCTTCTCCAACGCCTATAAATATGAAGTTCTGATGAGAAGCAAGGTTAACAATTCTGAACAAAACAACGCTTATCAAACTTGCTGAAACGCTGTTCAAATCAAAACTCAGAATCTTCATCTTCATCAAAGCTCACTACATTGCTGTTGTAATATATTAGTGAGATTAAGCTTAAACGATTAAGAGAAATATCACAGTTGTGATTATCGCTTGTAAGAAGCATTTGTAAACTCTTAGAATTGATTACATTAAGTTGTAAGGAACTAGAGTGATCGTGTGGATCAGAATACTCTAGGAAGTCTTAGGAGTGAACTAAGCAGATTGTAACTAGAGTGATCGTGTGGATCAGAATACTCTAGGAAGTCTTAGGAGTGAACTAAGCAGATTGTAACTAGAGTGATCGTGTTGATCAGTAGACTCTAGAAAAGTCTTAGAGGGTATCTAAGCAGTTGTTCCTGGAGTGATCAGTGTGTGATCAGAAGACTCTGGAAGACTTAGTTGCTGACTAAGTGGAAAACCATTGTAATCCGTGCGATTAGTGGATTAAATCCTCAGTTGAGGTAAATCATCTCTGCGGGGGTGGACTGGAGTAGTTTAGTTAACAACGAACCAGGATAAAAATAACTGTGCAATTTATTTTTATCTGTCAAGTTTTTAAAGCTACACTTATTCAAACCCCCCCTTTCTAAGTGTTTTTCTATCCTTCACAAATCACTTGACTAGAAACAAACAATAACTTATAGACTTTGACTCTAGAAGGAGGACAAAGATTATATGTGTTGATGATAAGTACCTTAATGCAGAAGGTATGGGAAATTTCAAAGTTAAAGTGAAGAATGGGAAGACTATTGTGATCAAGGATGTTTGGTATGTTCCTGGAATTAAAAGCAATATGATGAGTGTGGTTCAGCTCATTGAGAAAGCTTTCTCAGTTGTCATGAAGGACAATCTCTTGAAGATGTGTGATTCCAATCAAAAGCTTATTATGGAATATGAACAGGGAAGTGAATAGGCGAAAAACATAATAAGGGGGTGGATTGGGTTTTTAAACAAATTAAAAATAAATAACACGTTTGGTTATCCTGGTTCGTTTGAACTCAAACTACTCCAGTCCACCCTGACAAGGTGATTTCGCCTCTTTCTTACAAGGTCTTAATCCACTAATAAAAAGTTAGATTACAAACACTTAAACAACCGTTTAAGTCTTCTCAAGAACAACCACAATCTGGTTTTCTCAAGGTAACTCCTATGCTATTAAACCTTTAGTGTGTCTAGAAATTTGCTTCTACTAAGCTATATCACTATCGTGATTTGTACACAACTTATAGCACAAAAATATTATATGAAATAAAAGTATGATAGAAATAATAATTGACAAATCTTTGAATTCGTGCGTGTGTAAGTTCCACAATTCTCTCTTGAGTGGTGACTCTTTTATATAGAACGAGCTTGGAGATCCGTTGAGAGACAACAGTTCTTTATTTGGAAGTTGATAATTTTGATTTAAGTTTATTTCTAAAAATAGAGATTTTGTCCATTGAGTTTAATTCCAGCCGTTACGGAATCTTGCATTGAATATTATGTCGTTTATTATGATCTTCTGATCATTAGAGTTTTGAGTGTAGCTTTGGTTCGCAATCACGTCGCTATGTTGTATCATCATACAATAATATTTCACTTCTCATTAACAATCACAACATCACACGATAAAATTCAAGAAAAAGGTTCAAAAAGGTTTTCAAATCATATTCATTAGAAAGACGTTTATTAAAGCTTCACAGAGGTTCAAACGACACTTAAAAAGGAGTTACGGATCAAAAGATACATCATTTCAAAGTTCCAACAAGTTTTACACAGCAGAGTCCGCTTAGTAGACTCAAGCGCGTTTTGCACAACTAAAAACAGAAGCGAACCGTTTTCGCGTCTCTACTTTGCGAGCTCGCGCATTTTCAAATTTTCACTCAGTATCAGCTAAGTGAGCCATGGCCGCTTAGCGGACGCACGATTATGCAGAAAAATCACAGAACTAACAGACCTGCGAAACCACACATCCACCATTCAAAACTCTCACCAATCATCAATTAAAAGCATATAACTACATCAACTAACATCATTCATCAACATTCATCAATTAACATGATTTCAACCACAAATTCATGAAAATCCAACATAAACCCTAAGATTCTACAACACATATTGGGTCGGGTTGATGTGCATAAGGTATATCCTTATGCACGGTGCATAACTCTCATACGAATAATATTTAAATTGTTCTGAATAACATTTTAGTTAGAAACGAGTAATAATATCATAATCCATGAATAATAGATGCATTATTTGTACACATCTATTAATTATGAGTAAATATTAATTGAGTAATGCGTACACTATTCTGAGTAATATTTACACCATTCTGATGAGTAATATCGAATTTTAACTATTTTGAGTAATATATTCATTGTTCTGAGTAATATTTATACTATTTTGAGTAATCTGCATATTATTTTGAGTAACAAATATAATACTTTGAGTAATATAAACAATATTTGAGTATTTATGCATCGTGCATAAGGATATACCTTATGCACATCAACACATCCCACACATATTCAAAGTTACTACACATACAATCTAACCCACCCTAAACATCATCATACAACCCTTTATCATGAAAGAATCTCACTCTAACCTTAAGTTTTGAATTGAAGCCAACTCTATTCTTCAACCTATCTTTCTCCTCTTCTCTCTTCTCTTCTTTCACTTTTTTTTCCCAATTTCACCAACTGAGCTTCTAACTCTCTAAAACTCTTGTTTTGTTAAACCTTTACTAACTCCCAAATTGCTAATGGACTCTAATTACGACCTCTCAATTACTAATAGATAGGCCCAATAACTAATAACCTTACTAACTTACGTTATTTACTAATAATTCTCAATAAATACACAAAATCATTTAAACACACAATTAACACATAATCAAATAAATAATTCACATAACACATCAAATAAAATACGTAAAATAAAACGGTCATTACATGGAACATGACCATAAAATTCGATTGTTCAATATTAATGTGTTTTGACCGAGTCTAAGGTCTAAACAATCATAACAAACCTCAGTAAACTTGAGAAATATATGATTAACTCATATTTATTGTGCTTATGCTCGTCTGATTTGCTATCGGTTGAAAAATTTTCAACTAATTCTAAAATTGTTTCTGCTAACAATATTTTTAGGTGTAAACAAGAGTGTCTAGATTTTGTGTGATAAAATAAAATAGAAAATGTGATACACAATATGTAGTGTATTGAAAACAAAATAAACAATACAAAATAAGTCTACGATTGAAGGAAGTTTTAACCAAACTACCATTCCTTTTCAATTTATGTACTAAAATATCATACTTCTCCCATTTATTATAAAATTATAATATTTTCACAAAATTTTTTTTGTTACTAATTGTCCGTCCAATATTTTGGACTTGAAAATGATGGGAGAAAATCTTGCAAACCCATGGTACAATATTGTCCACATGCCTTTTCTTTTTGGATTTGGACATAAGCAACACACAATCTACTTTTCCATAATAAATCCCACCTAAACAATCCTATCATTTCATTTTTTTATCTCTAAAAATCAGAACAAAGCACTAAATCACACCTCACCTAATCATTCACCTGTACTCACCAAAAGATTATCAAAAACAAACAAACAAACAAAACAAAAAGTACAACATTCTGTGCTTTGTTCGAACACAAAAAAGGACCAAACATGGCAGGAATGCTCCCTGGTGTTGAATCTGCTAGAAGGAGACGTGTCCATAAGGCTGGAGTTGAACCTTCTAATAACAGACGCTCTTCTTTCTGTTTGTATTCCAGTAATTCTGAATCTCGTCTTTCCTCATCTTCTTCAATGGTTTGTTTTCTTCGTTAATTATTTGCCTTGTTATCAATTATCGATTTTAATGGGTATGTCTTAATTTTATTTTTGGATTTTAATTTATCAAGCAATAAAACATGTTATACCAGACACAGCAAGATGAGAATCTGGTAGGAGCAGCAAGAGAAGCTAAACAAAGATTGGATGACAAATTCAGATCCCAAACGGTATCAGAAAACACAAGGTATTACAAAAAATAATAATATATATTTTTTTTTATGTGATGTCAAGAACTCAGATCTGATATTTTAATTTAATTTTTTTTTATCAAATTTATTTTTTAAATATATAGTTATTTGAATGATTCTAAATTCAATAGATGATGTTTTGTCTATTTTATCCTTATGAAAGTTGTTATGAATTATTAGGAAGAAGAACATAAAGTGTGTGGAGGGCAGAAAAGAAAGCATAGAGGAGTTACAAATTGAGGTGTATGGTTCAAAGAAAAGTGGGCCAAGGAAATTCAGTTGGAGCAAATTGAGCTGGAAAGCTTCAGAACAAGAGGATTGTGCTGTCTGTTTGGAATCATTTAAGATGGGAGAGAAATTGATTCCTCTACCTTGTGCTCACAAGTTTCATTCTACATGTTTGAAACCTTGGTTGGAAAATAACTCACACTGTCCATGTTGCAGAACTGCCATTCTTTCTTTCTGAATTTTTTACTTTTCTTCAAATGTCTAAATTTGTATTAGGAGACTTGGTTTGATGGATTTCAATAATTTTGACTTTGAATTGCGTTTTCGTAAATTAGTAATGTATGAATTTGATAAAAAATTATTTTTCAATTTTTGACAGGATGGTCTCAAATAATTTATATGTTATCATTTAGTTGTATGTTTGATTTGGAGTGGAGGATAGGACAAAAAACAGGATGGCACAAATTCTTGATAACCACTCTTTTTCTTATGAAAAGTTTGATAAATAATATACAACACAAATAAATTAATATGAAATTTACTATGATATAATAATATAAGTTTCACCGCAACCGTCTCTTTTAGAGCCTCAAAGATGAAGAAAAAAAAATCCCACGAGAACGATGATGTGTCTCCCCGAATGAGCAATCCTTGCATGAACACGGTCCTAAATCCATATTCTTAGGCACAACCAGTAAGAAAGAGTTTTTTTTAAATTTATTTTAATTTTAATTTTGTTTTTAATTGGATTCATGGGTTGGTTGAGATTATCAAGGAGAGAGAAAAATCAATATTTATTTTTTTAATTAATTAAAATTCTGTGATTGGTTGTATGTAAAATAATTTCTTAGGTATGTATCCACCTAAAAATTTTCCCTCCCCGAAGACACTTCAAGAAGCCCCACTTAAAATATCATACTATTTGTAACTAATATATAATTTTAAATTTTACGTTAGTTTATTTTTTAATTCATATAATATATTTTATAAAAAAATTGAATCTATACGTAATATTTGTAATAGAGATTTTAAATGATTATTTTAAATTTTTAAATTTGGTGAGCATGAATCTCATGAGTATATGTTAAATATTGTCAAATTAATAATTTTATCATAGATGGTTAGTTTATTAATTTTTTGTTGTTATATTTGAATTTTTCACTATTGTTCTGTGTCGGCCAAAGGTCCAATAACTCGAGGCCCATTATTTAGTCTTCTCCGCCAGACCTAATATATAAATACCTTCGTAAAGAGTTTTCAGGTACACAATCTCTAATCTCCTTTTTCACTACCTACTATCTTGAACTCTAATCTGACTTGATTTGGGCGTTGAAGTGCTAACCATGGAGATACCCCCTTTAGGTCCAATGTATCGAGAGATAGCAAACACCAATTAAAGGCATCGCACCAAGACCAATACCTCTGGTGCAAGAAGCTCCGCTCCACCATAGTTTCCGCAATCATCACCATTTTTTGTTCGGAAACAGAATTGTTGCGCCTTTTATGGAAATCGACTTCTAACTCCTATGATATCCACGATTCCATATTCGATCCCATATCTGAGCTCTGAAGATGTCTCTGGAGAATAAATCAATGTTTCAAGACATCGAATTCTCATATCAACGCCGTTTGGATCCACCGAACTCCAATCTGACATCGAACAGGTGGTTGTAACGACTCTAAGCCATTACAGAACGACACCAACAGACGCCTCAGAATGAGCTCTAGTATAGGGACATCTTGGAGGACTGAAGGCATCGTCTTATATGTTATCCCACCGGCAAGGACTATAACTCTCTCAACAACTTGGCCTCTAACTCGCCGTTAGGGTCACATCGGATCTTAAAATTGATGCCTAAGAAGGTCGGGCATCGACCCCTTCGATTACCGATCAAGCGAAGATACCAACAATTTCTACCAAGGTCGGGGTGGAAAATAATCACAATCTTCCATTATTTTGATACGTTTGACACATGCATTTGAAGGATAGAAAAACACTTAGAAAGGGGGGGTTTGAATAAGTGTAGTTTAAAAACTTGGACGATAAAAATAAATTGCACAGTTATTTTTATCCTGGTTCGTTGTTAACTAAACTACTCCAGTCCACCCCCACGGAGTGATTTACCTCACCTGAGGATTTAATCCACTAATCGCAACAGATTACAATGGTTTTCCACTTATTCCGCGACTAAGTCTTCTAGAGTATCCTGATCACAACCTGATCACTCCAGGAACAAATGCTTAGACACAAGCTAAGACTTTCTTAGAGTATCCTGACCACCACGTGATCACTCTAATTACAACTGCTTAGACACAAGCTAAGACTTCCTAGACTATCTTGATCAACACTTGATCACTCTAGTTACTTACAAATTAATGTAATCAATTCTAAGAGTATTACAAATGCTTCTGAAAAGCTATAATCACAACAGTGATATTTCTCTTAACGTTTAAGCTTAATCTCACTAATATATTACAACAGCAAAGTAGTGAGCTTTGATGAAGATGAAGTTTCTGAGCTTTGAATTTGAACAGCGTTTTAGCAAGTTAATTGTTAGCAAATCGTCGACCTTGCTTCTCATCAGAACTTCATATTTATAGGCGTTTGAGAAGATGACCGTTGGGCGCATTTAATGCTTTGCGTATTCCGTACAACATTGCATTTAATGTTTCACGCTTTTGTCAACTACCTCGAGCCTTGTTCACGCTGTGTCTACTGACGTTGCCTTTAATAGCTTCCAACGTTCCTTTTGTCAGTCAGCGTAGCCTGCCACTTCTACTTTCTTCTGATCTGATGTTTGTGAATATAATATTTAAATATCATCAGAGTCAAACAGCTTGGTGCATAGCATCTTCTTGTCTTTTGACCTTGAAGTGCTTCTGAGCGTGATACCATGAGAACTTCAGTGCTTCTGCTTCTGATCTCAAGTTCTTCTGATGCTTCCATAGACCCATGTTCTAATTCTGCCTTGACCATCTTCTGATGTCTTGCCAGACCATGTTCTGATGTTGCATGGTGAACCTTCCGAGACAAAGCTTCTGAGCGCTGATTTGTGCATACTCTTTATATATTTCCTGAAATGGAAATTGCAATGTATTAGAGTACCACATTATCTCACACAAAATTCATATCCTTGTTATCATCAAAACTAAGAATATTGATCAGAACAAATCTTGTTCTAACAATCCCCCCCCTTTTTGATGATGACAAAAACATATATAAATGATATGAATTTGCGATCAGAAAGAGCAGACGGCTAAAAACAAATTACACAGCTATAGCATAAGCATGTGAATGTGTCTCCCCCTGAGATTAACAATCTCCCCCTGAGATGAATAATCTCCCCCTGAAATAAATACTCGAAGAACTTTAATAATAAAAGACTTCCCTGATTATTTTCTGCCATTTCAATTCTAAAAAATGTGTATAGGTCGCAATAAGTTTTCTTTTAATAGTTTAGGTTTTTAATTTCTGCCTACTAAGTTTTCTGCCTTTCCCCTGCTTTTGGTTATGTAATCCCCTCCCCGAAGCCTTGTAATAGCGTAGGATTTTTATTTTTCTGCCTTTAAATTCCTGCACTATATAACTGTTAGCAATTGAATAGGATTGTATGGCAAACTAAAAGCAACATAGTATAACCCTGATTTTCAGGATTAATATAAATCAACCACTATTGTTTCACAGACACACCTTTAGGGTAATTCCACTTCCGTTGCCTTTCGATTCAATAGTCAAGTCCCTCGAGCGTAGGGATACCTTAGCCTGCTGCCTTCGATTCAAAATCATCATAGTCCCTTTGATTAAAGATCACATAAAATATCCTGCAAACTTCACTATAAAAAAGTCCTATAAATGCTACGAATGCATGATGCGCAACACCACGTAAAATACGACCACGGTTAGTCAACACACATCATCATTCATCATATTCATCATACATCATCACATGCTTCATTTTACACAAATAATCATAAGATCATCGATTCATCATATAACATATGTCAAGTTACGAAAGGACATAGTTAAATTAATTCACAATAGAAAGCGTTACATATTGGTATATCACCACATGATCTCATCATCTCGTCATAAGAAAAACACACATCATCATCACAAATACCACCATGTTATCATAAAGAAAACACTCATCAAGTTATACAAAACATGGCTACGCCAACTCATAACAAATGGCATACTTCCTATGTTAACACTACATAGTTCATCACTTAATCCCAATTCAAGCACTATAAGTCTACATCCTATGATTCATTTTATTACACCAAGGTATATTTCATTGTGTTAGATTTCAAATGCTTCGAATGATGCATCAATTGGAGTCCAAAAACTCAAGTAATGGCCTTTACAAAAATTTGTAAAAAATTGGTCTACCTCGGGTCCGCTCGCGCCAATCCATGCATCGACCGCTCGCTCAAGATCATAACTCCTCCCTACCCCGGGCCCGCTTGCGCTGACCCATGCGTTGACCAATCGCATGCATTTGCGTCGATCGCGCATTGTTCGCGTGCTAAATTTTTCTGCACTTTTCAGACTAATTCCTTTGCAATTTTTACACATTATAATCCCTAGAAACACCCTATAATCACCATATTTCATAGTCCAAATACATCTTTATGCATTCTAACCTATAGGTATCATCTATTGCATATTAATTCATCATATCATCATCAAATCCTCGTAAGCCGAAATCTAGATAAACTCCACATACCTTATATTGTAGTTTAGCTTTGATTCTCGTCGCGTTCTCTCTATGAATTCCTTCATGTTCTTCGTGCCCCATCTCTCTCCCCCTTTGCCTCTTCTCTAAACTTTTATCGTACGGAATGAATTCCTCTTTCCTTTTTTTCTCTTTTTAACCCTAGGACCCCTAATATGGTCTTCCCATCTTGTCCTCACTCACTCTTCACAAATGACCACTCTTGCCCTTAATATCTCTAATACTAATATTATTATATTTTACTAATTAAAATAATTCCATTTATTATTATAATTATACTAAATTATTCTAAAATACTCCAAAATCCCTCAATACACATGAATCATCAAAACATCACATAAGTCATCATAATCTCAAACATCACACATCATCACAAACCATCATAAGGACTCAACATATCATCACATTTTCAAATACTTTACAAAAATCACTAAAGCATCATGTATATTGAATTCTTCAAGATAACTCACATAACCATCATATTCATCAAAACATCATGAATCACCATAAGGCCTCGCATAAAAACACCAAAATATCATATATGTCAAATATTTCAGGATGACTCGTATATTCATGCCAGATTAATTAAATAAATAACTAATCTAAAATCTGAGGTGTTACAGTAGGGGTTACGATAAGGCATACTCAATAGTAGTTGTAGCATATGTTTTATGAAATTTTTTTGGTGTTGTAATATTTCTACATTTTGCATTTATCAGAATAATGATTACTATATTTTAATATTTTTTTAGTCTACATAATTTTTATTTCCATTATATTTTATCGGATAAAAGGGTATTCAATTTATTTACTACGATTATAACAATATAATTTTGTAGTTTTTTTCAAAAATGAAATACTCAGAGCACTTTTCACATGTGCATATTCAAAATAGAAATATTTCAGATGGACACATGGACACGATGCAATTTTACCAATAGAAATATTTCTACAATCTGTTAGAATCCAAAGGCAGAACAAAATTCCCTCCGACTATTATTGGAAAGTGATGATGAATGAGTTGGTTGATCTACACGAAGAAAGGCTACATGCTTTAGAAGTTTTGAGAAGACAAAAGGAGAGGGTAGCTAAAGCATACAACAAAAAGGTTAAAGGAAAAGTATTTGTGAACGACGATTTAGTATGGAAAGTAATACTGCCCATAAATCGAAAGAATAAGGCTTTGCGTAAGTGGTCTCCACATTGGGAAGGACTTTTTTGAGTCGTCTAGGTATTTTCTAACAACGCTTACGAAATCGAGGAATTAGCAGAAGATAACAGAATCTTGAAAGTAAATGGAAAGTAATTGAAAAAGTATAAACCTGTACATCGAGAAATAAAAATCACAGGCGAATAAATTCAATTAATAAACAGGAAGATAACATGGCAGAAATAGAGCGCCAAAATAGGCTTAAAAAAGGGAGATTACAAAATAAGGATTAATCCGAAATAATGCCAAAATATTCAAAAATAATTACAGGCGTCCACTAAACATTGAAGTTAGCTGGGACAGAGGATTACATCTGGTTATATTGCGAAGCAGACACGACTAAGCGACACTCGATCACAAATCTTTGTTTCCTCTACTTTTTGATCTCGATCTCTAATTATTGGGCTTTTTCGATATGTTGAACTCCGCTTGGATCTCCTCATCAAGCTTGGATCTACCATTATGCGAACAAGCATTAACATTGTGTTCAATGGCCAAGATTAAGTCGATGTCGAAGACTTTCTCTCTAAATTGGAGAAGAAGACTATTTCTAGCCATCTCAAAAGATTTATCCCTAGAAGTAGTCGAAGTGGCAGCACCTTTGTCAGACGAAATAGTTCTAGCGCTCATCATCGCCTTCAGATATCCCGCAGGATTGGTAAATTTCAGTTCCGCTAGTTTAGTTGAAGAAGAAGTTTGCAGGAGAAATCGTTTTGCTTAAGGATGTAGAAAAGTGTTTCAAATGAAAGACTTTTGCTACTTATAGAGGGAAATCACCTTTTACAATTCTGAAAACTTTAAGAGTGTGAAAAGTAGTGGGGCACGCGAAAGTTTGTGATAGGGTGCACAAACGATTGTATAGTCTACAATATTAATCCTACTTATTAGGAGTGATCATTGTGCAGTTCTCGTGCACGTCTAGATGAGACGTTTGGAGGCATGGTCATTATGACCATGACGTCACGGGTGAAAAGACATTGAAAAGATTGTCCATCGAAATCAAGGGTTCGCAAGAAATGTCCATTTCTGTAAGAATTCCGAAATAGACATTTATTGGGGGCAATTTGTTAGCTGGGAATTTCGACGGACAAAAGGAAGTTTGTTGAAGGAAATATATTTCGAAGAGAGACATAAAGAATGGCTCTTTGAAGGATATTTGAAGTACCATTTTGTTATAAAGTGGATTTTACCTTGTCGAAAGATATTCAAAGTAAATATCCTCGAAAGGGTAAAAGACTTAGCATATTTTCGGAACATTTGGAAAACAAGCTTCGACAGCCACGTTGGTTGGATGTTGGCGCCTCAGGCGAAAGGAGATTCAAATTCAAAATCTGTCTTATACAAAAGGACACGTGGAAGCCTTAGGGATTGAGAGACATGCGAATGGAGAACGTGGTATTCCTTGAGGAAAAGTCTGTTAGGGTCGAACTAGTATAAATTAGAATCTTAATGTTATATTTTAGTGTGTTCAAATCTGTGCAAAACTCAATTATACTCCAAGTATCAAAGCGTATCGAGAAACAAGTGCTGAGAATATACGTACGAACTACCAATTTTTGTTAATCAAATTAAATTACCTTTTACCAGTTTATGTTTATCTTCAATAGAGTCTTTTATCTTTCTTTATCCCTTTCGAGTCAAAAACCTTAATCATTCCTGCATTTTGTTTTTTCCTTCCAACTTATTTTCTTTTAACTTACAAATTAAAACACAAAACCAAACCAAGAATGAATACAATCAAAATATCAAAATCTCGAAACTTAGATCATGCCCTAGGATCAATCTAGTCGATCCTGCAAACAACCAAGATATTTATTATTTTGGAGAACTAGAGTTTGTTTACTAATTTTCACGATAAACAATATCATTTATATAAGGGTCTTGCTAAGCAGTACCCTTAGGGCACTCTTTAAGCATACTAAATAAAGAATTTTTTTTTTATAAAAGTTAACATTGCATTTATCAATACAATTTTAATGCATTAAATACACGAATTTTAATAAAAGCTTACCATTTTAATCACATAAAAAGTGCCTTAAGGGCACCGGTTGTTATTCTTGTTATTCACTCTTACCTTTTTCAAGTCGGGTAATTTATGGAGCTCTTTTTTATTTTCCATGACTGTATAACAATCCACAGAGTGAACAATCATCCACATTGTTATCGATCCTCTAAATTAATTATAGTGTCGTCCGAAATAACATAGGAATTTCCTTCAGAAAATTCAAACCTCAAAGTACTTGCATTACCGTATCACTTCTAATCATTCAAAATAGCAAATGAAAATGTGGGTGGATTGGTGGAATAAATGTAATAAAATAGCAAATGTGATGTAGAATTAGTAGTGTATTGATAATAAAATAAACAATACAAAATATGTAAAACATTGAAAAGGAAAATTTAATTGGACTTGAAAATGGGAGAAAATCTTCCAAATCCAAGGTCCAGTCAATTAAAGCAATAACTCCCTTTTCGGGTTTGGAAATGATCAACACAATCTACTTTACTATAATAAATCCCACCTAAACAATCCTATCATTTCATTTTTTTTATCTCTAAAAATCAGAACAAAGCACTAAATCACACCTAATCATTCACCTGTACTCACCAAAAGATTATCAAAAACAAACAAACAAACAAAGCAAAAAATACAACATTCCGTGCTTTGTTCGAACACAAAAAAGGACCAAACATGGCAGGAATGCTCCCTGGTGTTGAATCTGCTAGAAGGAGACGTGTCCATAAGGCTGGAGTTGAACCTTCTAATAACAGACGCTCTTCTTTCTGTTTGTATTCCAGTAATTCTGAATCTCGTCTTTCCTCATCTTCTTCAATGGTTTGTTCTATGTTTTTTTTTTTATATATTATTTATCAATTATCATTTTAATGGGTATGTCTTTATTTTATTTTTGGATTTTAATTTATAAAGCAAAGAAACATATTATACCAGACACAGCAAGATGAGAATATGGTAGGAGCAGCAAGAGAAGCTAAACAAAGATTGGATGACAAATTCAGATCACCAAGAGTATTAGAAAACACAAGGTGTTAAAAGAAATATCTTTCTTTTTTTAATGATGTCAAGAACTCAGATCTGATTTTTTTATTTAATTCATTTTTTTATCAAATTTATTTTTTAAATATATAGTTATTTGAATGATTCTAAATTCAATAGATGATGTTTTGTCTATTTAATCCTTATGAAAGTTGTTATGAATTATTAGGAAGAAGAGCATAAAGTGTGTGGAGGGCAGAAAAGATAGCATAGAGGAGTTACAAATTGAGGTGTATGGTTCAAAGAAAAGTGGGCCAAGGAAGTTCAGTTGGAGCAAATTGAGCTGGAAAGCAACAGAACAAGAGGATTGTGCTGTGTGTTTGGAATCATTTAAGATTGGAGAGAAATTGATTCCTCTACCTTGTGCTCACAAGTTTCATTCTACATGTTTGAAACCTTGGTTGGAAAATAACTCACACTGTCCATGTTGTAGAACTACCATTCTTTTTCTCTAGATTTTTAATTTTTCTCAATTGTCTAAATTTAATAGTTGACTTGGTTTTGATGAATTGGGATTTTTTTTACCTTGAGTTGTGTTTTCTTGAATTAGTAATGGATGGATTGCAAATTGAAAAATATTTGAAGTGATGATTTATGAGATAGTTAAAAATTTGAAAAAGGTTTAAAATGATTATGTATGAGAAGTTTAAAAATGCTAAAGATTATATGAGAGGGTTACAAATGTTAAATTTGATAAATATTATTTTCAATTTTTTATAGAATGGTCTCAAATAATTTGGAAGTTACTTTTAGAGTGCATTTAATTCCTATTGGAGTATAGAACAAAGAGAACACCACAAATTCAAATTGGAGCATACGACAAAGAGAACACCACAACAGAAATTTTAAATGGAACAATTCTCTACCTCGTGCGTTGAATGATAAATGATGGACAACACAAACAACCTAATATAAATTACAACTAGCGAAATTTTCATTGCACTCGGAGATCTTCGGTGAAAACTTTAAAATACTCATATCTCGGATATGCATTTTCGAAGACACTTTTTTTTATAAAAAAAAAAGTGACTCGCATATGCATATCCGAAGTCGTCCTATTTTACACACAAAAAATTGTGATTTCGAATATTGTTTACTAGTAATTTCGGACAAACAACCGCTAGTCTTCCAAACTCTATAATTTGGTAACTTACAGGATCGACTAGATTGATCCTAGGACATATGTCTTAATCTTTTAGTCTTCTTTAAGTTCATTTCATAAGTGAACATGGTGTTAACTTATCGAGGTAAACAAGATTCCTTTGTAAAAGAAATTATTACAATCTGAGTAAAAGGACTAAACCTTCGACTATGAATATTGGGTAAGATATAAAAGGTTGTATTTAAATGACTTTCAAGAATTATAAAATGCAGAAAAGTAAACGTTCGACAGAAATGTAAAAGGTTCTGGCTTAAAATAAAGAGAAATAAATGACGAAAGACTGCAAGGTATGGATAAAATTGTAAAGCTTGTAGTAAAGAAAATAATGGTGTTTTTATACATACATAACCAACAGACTCTTTTCTCTCGCTCCGGTACTTTGAGTATTTGGGTATTTTTTTGTACACAATGCAAACACACAAATCTTAACATCTAAGACTCCTATTTATAATAATTCGACTCTAACGGTCTCTACACATATGTGCTCCACGTTTGATATTTCAAATGATAAGATCTTCTGATGATACCACACGTCTTTCTGGCGAAAAGAAGAAAATTCAGATTTCAAACTTTCTCGCTCGAAGGTTTTGAAATCATCCAACGCAGGTATCGAAGTATACTTCTCCGTATTCTAAAATATTTCAATCATGCACTTGATCTTATATTTCACTTCGACATATTAAGTCTTCACAAGGATAAATTTAAAGAAATAGCCTTTATGAAGCCACTTTTCATGCTAACTTACGTAGAACATGACATTCTTAAATCATCTTCGATCAAGGGTCGAAATTTCCAACTAAAAGATATGCATATGCGAAGTCACGTTTTTTTTTATTTTAAAAATGATACTTTCGGAGATGCATATCCGAAATCAGTTGTGTTATTTCATAAAATGTAAATAGACACCCCCACTCTTTGCATTCTCTTCAATCACCAAATACTTCATACAACAACAAAAATCCAGTTTTACCAAAAAGTTCTATTGAAGATTTACACTCCACAATATCCATTCAAGCATTCCAACTTCAACTCAAAGCTCAACAATTTGTAAGTTTTCAATTCCCTTACCTTAAGCTCAAGCTCAAAGTTAGAATTTAGGATTGTTAGATTTTAAGACAATGTGTGGGTTGATCTTATTGTAGTTCAATGATGGTGTTTAGATGTAAAAAATTGGATTATGGATGAGTTAGGGCAAAAAATAGAAGTTTCTCAAAAATGGATGTTCGTGAGTTATTTCAGAAGTGCATATTTGAAATCCCCTCTTACCAGTTTCAGATATGCACTTGGGAAATGTGCTCTAAGTTGTTTTTTTTATTTTCAAATTTATTTTATACTCTAACTTTAACTGTTATTAACCAGTGGAATTTTTTTAGGAAAATGGCTGACAACCACGAACCGACCGATCGACAAAGACAGGGGAGGCCAACCCAGACAACCTGCATAGTAAGGAGTGGCTTAGTGACGGGGTCGAGTCCACATGGAGGAGGCGCCTACAAGATACTCATATGCACCGAGGAGTCGTCTGTCTCAGGCCTCTTCTTCTCCTGAGGTTACTCAGGAGGTGGTACCTGAGCATGGTAAGGTACCTAAGGATGAGGTTCACCTTGACACGACGAGGATGCTCAGGACGATGTTCATGATGCACAGGAGGGAGGCTACCCAGGAGGGCCTTTAGACATGTCTGTCTTGATATACTATCACGACCATGCCTCTCAACATATTTGGGATGGCGACATACCTCGATCGTACTACTAACAATGACATCAACTAGACACCCTTCCGTGATTACCAATAGGTTGTCCCCTTCGACCGTATCTCGTTATATTACGGATGGGATGCATCAGACAGTTTGGGCTTGTGCAGATGATACATATGTCTCCATTTACAGATGCTCCCGACACCATTACCCTCCGAGATCTCACTGTTATCTTTCAGGATTAGGAGCATCATTTGGTGCTAGAGGAGTATCGAAGTATGCGGGCCACCAAGAGTTGGCACTGCGTAAATAGATACGTAACATGGTTTTATCAAGTGTCCCATCCTATCATGACACTCGATGCTCTAGGGCGTCCACCTAGGACAACGCATGAGGAACTCTTGGAGAATCAGCAAGTCGAGGGTGACCATGCTACTGATCTCCTGCCAACATGCCAGCAGATACTGTTGATTGGGCAGGAGGCTAGATAGATGAATCATTCAGGAGAGTGGTGTAGAGGCAGTTTCCATAGTGCATAGGATGGTCAGTAAGGCGTCTAGTGAGACACCGTAAAGGATGCAGAGGAGGTCGTAGGTGTAACACCCTTCTAAAACCCCACGATTTTCACAAATATTTTTAATAAATAAATAAACGAAAAACAAAGCAAGGTTGTCACATCTTCAAAAAACTTTGTATAACAATTAATCATGTTCTGTAACATGGGTTGTAAAAAATTTAAACATAGATAGCATCTTTAGTTCCATTAATTAAATTATTTCAAACTTCGCAGCGGAATAAATATCTCTTAGAAACTTCTTCATAAATTAATCATTACCATTAAAAGTAGTTCAAACATCGACAAAATCATCAAACTTCGTGTTTATAACTTCGTGATTATAAAAGTAATACAAAATCTTCAAAATAACAAAATACTCAAGGTTCACAATCAATCAATCCCAATCCCGGTGTTACATATCAGAGCAAGACCCACTAGAATTAACGGAACTAGATAGCGCACTTCGAAGCTACCTATTATGCTTCCTGCACTAAACTTGATCAAAGGAGATGATTGAATCAATGTCTTGAATAGGGTTCATATGGCCTCTTATAATTCAAAATGCCCCCATGACAAGTTTCAAATCTTGATTCATAAGATTGCTCATTCAACTGCCCAAATGGCCAACAATCGACCAATTTAACCTAAAAGTCAACTATAGTCTAATCACAATCAAAACTCCTGATTTTTGGTCAACATTAATATTTTGAAGTAACATGCATCATTTAATCAAGGGTTGATCATGATTCATCAAGGAAAGTTCAGAAATCAACAAAACCTAAAGTTAAGTCAACTGAACTTTGACCAGCCATAACTTTCACATGATTCATCATAAATTTCTCAACCAAAGCTAATTTTAAAGGAAAATGAGTTCTCTACAACTTTTTCTCTCTAAAGCCAAGGACAAAAATGCTCCATTTGAAAGATATAAGCTCAATAATTACAGGTCCTTTTGAAAGTCAACCAAAAGCTGGTTTTTGTCAAAGCCAATATCATGAAGATAAAATATCCAAATACAAAAAAGGTTCCAAAGTGGCTTGTAGAGGACATATTGGCCTTTCCAAAAAGTCCTAGTACACTTTCATATCTTAAAAATTGAGGGAGATATGCCTTGTCAAAGTTGGTTAATTTTGAGTGAAAATATGAAGCAATTAAGGTTCAAAATGGATTTTTTTGCAAAGAAGCCCAACTTTTTATGATCCAATCTTGTTATCCAAGTCATCAAGAAGATCTAATATCAATGCCACGAATTGATGATTTTTATTTGATTTTATAATGATTTTTTTCATTTCAAAAGTGACATAAATCAAATAATTTAGATAATAATCAAATATTTGATTTAAGAGGGTTTTCTAATCAGAATCAATCATCAATTATGCCATATATGTGGATCAATTTCGTGGAAAATAGGATTGGTGAGAGAAGATTAAGCTTAAGCCAGTTTTAGAAAGAATTAAAACCAAATTTCCATCAAATATCAATCTCTTGAGATTTGGTTCAAATTTTTTGACCTAAATTCATCTGCTATAAATATACAAGCAGTCCAAAGCAAAAGGAGGACGGAAAATTGAGGAAAAAACTAGGGTTCACAAGGGAAAAATATCAAAGAATAAGTGCAAATTCGATTTTCTTGGTGAAGCCACTTTCAAAGCCAAACAACCATTCAATCCTCTTCCTAAGGTGAGAAAGAGTAAGTTTGGATCATTAGCCATGCTTGAATACACTTAAAATTCGAGTACCATGTTCATCATAATTTCATGGATTCTTGATATTTTATATGTCACAATTTAACATGTCTCAATCCAAAATAACCACATACTTGAGTTGCTGGTGTGATTTAGAGAAGGTATAGACAATTGGATAGAAGTTTGAATGTGTAGATTGAAATTCACCATGGCAAAGCATGAAGGAAGAATGCATTATTTTGGATTGAGTGTCTTCAGGTCCAAAAAACGTAAGCCTAAAGGTTACTACTAAATAAACTTAAAAATAAACAATTAAAATTAAATTTAAAAACCTAAAAATAAAACCTAAACCAAAAATTAATTGATGTTAATTTGCCCAAAATAGGGTTCGTGGCAAAAATAAAGTGAAAAAGAATGTGATAGAAAAATACTAAGGCGTATAAAACCTAATTAAATGTCTAAATCGATTTTACGATTAAATTAATCCTAATCCTAATTTTTTTTGGTTTTTTTTTATGATTTTATGAAATTATCTAAAAGTCGTGGTTTTATAAAAAAAGTTATGGTTAGAAGAAAAAGGTTTATGAGAAAAAACTAAGAAAGCAATTAAAATAAACAAATAAAACAAAACCTGGGGGCTGGATCCTGTGTGGTCATCCTTATGAGATCCATGGTGTGCCAGCACGCTGTAGCGCGTTGGATCTAATCTTGATATGATCTGAGGGCCGAGGTAGGTTGGTGCATAATATGCACCGCTGACCAGCTGTTCTGTGTGTATTAATTGATATAGAATTTGCATACAAATAATATAAAGAAAAACAAAAAGAAATAAGACAATTCAAATATAACTTGTTGGGTCCCACGATATGCCGCATTAACCAATCAAGATTGGGAAAGACTTGTTGACCCACGAATCAGAGGAGGGGAGAGGAATTGATTTTTGATTAGCCAATCAGATGATCCCACGTAGCAGTCAAACAGTCCACCTTCACTGTTCATCATCTTCATCAATTCACTTGCGGATTTTGTTACGAAATTTCCTACGGAATTTGTTGCGAATGTTTCCTGCGAATTATGCACAAAATAAAAAATAAAATAAAACATGTTAGATGAAACCAAATTGTGCCCAGATCACCGTTTTTGGATGTTGCGAGTGTAACACCCCAAATTCTACCCAAAAATATCATGCGAGAAATCAGAGTATTTTAAAAACTATCAACAATGCATTTGGGATATCACATTTACTTCCTATAAACAACTCATAAACAGATACATAGCACTTTAATCTCAGAGAAGCACAAAACAACCTATAACAGCTCTTAGACAAACCAACTTCATTTTAATATGTAGCGGAATCATAACATTCGAATTTATAAACAAATCATCTTATTTAATCGGAAACAACTTCAAACATCATAGTACTTCTCATTATCCAATTTGGAACTCAACAACTAAAACATGAACAACATAGAAACAACAATATAGACAACCCCCGAGTGCTACGTATCAGAGCGACACACCAACCAGACACGGTGAATCTACAAACTTCCACAGCTATACTTGAGTACCTGCCCATTTCCCATGGTAGGGGAAACATCAGCAGAAGGGGTGAGATATCAAACATTATAAAGGAAACTATGATAATACATATAGCAAAGATAAAATCATACACAATTCACCACTTCTCAATATAAGCCATTTGCATCACAACAATAATGTTAACTATCAACTATAACAATGTATTCAAGTTTACAAGTATGTCGTTCAAGCACATAATAACATATACTTCATAATCACAACGTAAATTAATACAACTATCAACAATGGCAAAACATGGTTCATATATTCCACATATATACATATATCATTAATACATATATATATATATATATATATATATATTTGCATTCTCATCATATACGTTTCATTTATATATATCACCAAAATCATGTATCAAACATCACCAAATTTAATTATCACATCTCATGCACACATAACAATCACCTAATCACATAATTACATATATTCAAACATCACATAACTCCAATGTAACTCAATGCAAGACATGTGACTCTATGCATGTGGTACCCAATATGGACCCAAAGTTCCACCGCTTCCGATTCATATAGAAGCTAGCCACGCTTCAGATCCGGACAAGACCAAAGCCACCAAATGTAAACATATAGTTTACCGCTTTCCGATTCACTCTAGAATCCAAGCCACGCTTGTGTTTCAAAGCAATTCCACCTATGTTTCAAGGCACACTATGATATGAATGTATGTACAATCTCACAAATATATGCAATTAAGATCATCTCTACCATCTTAACTTTCCACATATCACAACAATTCAACTCTATGAATTATCCACCAATTGTACACAACATTCACAACACACACACATCATTCACATATGAGAGGCCAATTAATCAATTACGATTCACACAATCCAATTAACACTAGTAATCATACTATCTCATGTTAATTCTCATTTTTGTCAATTATACATGAACACACATTTTCAACATCAAGCAATTAGTCATTAGAATTAATGCTAAACAACTAACCATAAAGAATCAATATCAAAACAACATCATTGGCATGACAATATATATTTCTCAACATACATATTCAAGCCAAAACACAATTACAAACAATTTCTCAAAATACCGTAATTTACCGATAAACCGAATAATTGGTCCAAGTTCAAGTATATTCCAATCACATAGACTTATTGGAATCAATTCAACTAATAATTTAACTATCCAATTAATAATTAAACTATATTAATTTCAATTCAACTATTATATTTCTATTCCATTATTTTCCAATTCTATAACAAAACCCATTATTTCACTATCAATGGTTTACTGACAACAAACATAACAATCTAATACACATAGATTATCAATTGCACACAACTTATCACATTTATATCATCACATTCCAACAATCATCAAATAGCCAAAATTGCAACATAGAAGAACATGGATATCAAAGTATAGAATTAAACCCACTATAACATACTATCATACAACCCTTTAGCATGAAAGAACCCCACCCTTACCTTGGCAAATATGAAATCTTTCACCATAGCTCTAAGCTTTTCTCCAAAATAAATCCTTCAAACATAATTTGGAGACACACCTAAAAACCAGTTCGGAAATCAGCTTATCAGACGAACTTAAAATCCTCAAAATCAAAATCCCTCCGGTCAGAACTTACCTCTATGAGTCAGGAACGTTGTGTCAATACCACGCGACGATCCAACGGTTGGATTGAGAGATACATCCGTTTTGCTAAGGTGACTCAATGCTGAAACTTGCTGCGAAAATGAGGTTTCTTCTAGCTTTTCTCTTCCACCATTGTTCTCTTCCCTTTTGCCTCTTTTCTCTTCTTCCTATCTTTTCCCCCAAATGAAAATAGTAACCTCTAAAACCCTAACCTTCTCTTACTATCTCACTTATGTCAATTGGGCTTAACCCACCAATCCATCCATTATGTTTCTATCACTTAGGCCCATTTAGTTATATCTCTCTAATAACTCAATTAAGTCAAACAACACAAACACTCACATAATTAAATACTTAAATAATTATTATATCACATAATAACTAAATAAATAAGTTATTATTAAAAACACCAAACAATATAATTACTAATATAATTAATAAAAATATTAATAAAAATCGGGATGTTACAACTCTCCCCCACTTAGAATATTTTCGTCCTCGAAAATACCATCGACACAACCATCTCATCTCCAAAACTACACTTACTCTCCCCAGAATCACACGAACACAAAGGCGTTCCACACCTTCAACCATACAAAGCTTCAAAATACAAGCTCTCAAAAGATCCTCAAGTTACTGAATCGTCTTCTCCGTTTGACCATCAGCTTGCGGATGATAAACAAAACTCAAACACAACTTAATAATCAAAGTACTCTACAAAACTTTCCAAAATCTAGAAGTAAACTTCGGATCTCTATCAGAAACAACACTCGATGGAATACCATGCCAACTCACAATCTTTTCAAAATACAACTTTGCAAGTCTCTCCATCGGATAATCCCTGCTTATCGGAATAGAGTGAGCAAAATTCGTCAATCCATCTACAATGACCCAAATTGCCTCACAATTAATCGATTTCCTAGAAAAACCCAAAACAAATCCATAGAAATGCTATCCCACTTCCACTCAGGAATGGACAACGGTTGCATCAAACCAGACGGTTTCTGATGTTCAATCTTTGACTTCTGACAAGTCAAACACGAATACACAAATTCCGCAATATCCTTCTTCATACCTCGCCACAAAAATAACTTTCTCAAGTCTTGATACATCTTAGTAGCACCAGGATAATTACTCAACCACTTTGATGCCCTTCATCCCAAAAATTCTCTTTTTCAAATCCGAAACATCTGGAATACAAATTCAATCACGACATCTCATGACACCGTTCTCGTCAATCCGAAAATTATCACCTTATCCTCAATCAATCAATTTCATCTTGTCAACCAATTTCAAATCCGATTTCTGACCTTCTCTAATCTCATCAAGAATACCACAAGTAAGCTTCAACATACCAAACTCAAATCTCGAAATTATTCCAACAATTCCAATTCTTGAATCATCAACATAGACATATGCAATTATTTCCTACTCAATGCATTGGCTACAACGTTCGCTTTTCCCGGATGATAATTCAAAGCAAAATCCTAGTCCTTCAAGAACTCCAACCACCTTCTCTTTCTCATATTCAACTCTTTCTGATCAAGCAAATACTTCAAACTCTTGTAGTCACTATACACATCGAATCTCGATCCAAATAAGTATTGCCTTCAAAGTTTTAAAACAAAAACAACGGCGGCCAACTCAAAATCTTGCGTCAGATAATTTCTCTCATGAATCTTAAGTTGCTTTGGAGCATAAGCTACAACTTGTCCTTTTTGTTTCAACATAAAGCCTTGCAAAACCTTCCTTCTTCTTAACCAACAAAAACATATGCACCTCTAGACGACACACTCGAACGAATCAACCTCTCCTCAAACAAATCTTCAAGTTGACTCTTCAACTCTTTCAACATCATAAGCAGACATCCTATATGGAGTCCTCGATACAAGACTAGTTCCAGGAACTAAATCGATCGAAAACTCAACTTTTCTTTCTGGCGGTAAATCACTTACATCTTCAGGAAACACTTATGCAAATGCGCCAACTATCGATAATCCCCCAATCGTTATTTCCTCATGAACATCCAAAGTTGCAAACAACCTAAACAACATCGCACCATCTTGCACAGACTTATTCACTTCCAATATTATCAAGCTGGTAAGACAAGTCTATCTCATTCCAATACGATTCCGTCTACTATCAACAAGAGATTAAGGGTGATCAGTTCCTCAATTTGTCAATAGATAGCCGACAACCATAATGGTAGCGTAAACCATCGTTACTTAACTGCAATAGAATCCTTTACGTCACCAAAAGTACCATACTTCATTAACTCCCAAAATCATCTGAACATGCTAACACACACCTTGTGATAACATTAGAACATAATTCCTTTACACCACTATCAACACTTTTTATTCTTGGAATCATACTCGTCCCTTCGCATTTCTAACTCCGACTTGAATGTTCCAACAACTTCGACAACTTTTCCAATCTCTTGCCAAGGATCCCTTGACAAGGTCTACCGTAATTCGTCGCTTAATAATTATTCTTACGTCAACATCCTACGCAACGGTTACTTAAACTGATAACTTCACAGTCCACCAATAATGCTGAATATGACAACTTCCTAAATTCCATCTTATAACAATTGTCCTTATTCCAAGACGTTCCGACTTGTTAAACAACCAAAATCTTAAATCCATGTTACCTTCGAATTCGGAAACCAACAAACTTCTACATTGCTTGATCTGTCTCCTTAAGAAATATATTGCACCAAAAACTTACAACTGAAACATATCCAAGAAGCACAGCTTCTTCCCTACTTCGCTCAAACTAACCCTGCAACAAAACGAACAAGTACCAACAGTGTTTCACACACATGTCGCGTACTAAGGAATAAAACACTAACATCATTCAACTGTCACACAACTCAACTGACTCGACAACATGGCCGGACGGACCGACCTGCTCTGATACCAATAATGTAACACCCCAAATTCTACCCAAAAATATCATGCGAGAAATCAGAGTATTTTAAAAACTATAAACAATGCATTTGGGATATCACATTTACTTCCTATAAACAACTCATAAACAGATACATAGCACTTTAATCTCAGAGAAGCACAAAACAACCTATAACAGCTCTTAGACAAACCAACTTCATTTTAATATGTAGCGGAATCATAACATTCGAATTTATAAACAAATCATCTTATTTAATCGGAAACAACTTCAAACATCATAGTACTTCTCATTATCCAATTTGGAACTCAACAACTAAAACATGAACAACATAGAAACAACAATATAGACAACCCCCGAGTGCTACGTATCAGAGCGACACACCAACCAGACACGGTGAATCTACAAACTTCCACAGCTATACTTGAGTACCTGCCCATTTCCCATGGTAGGGGAAACATCAGCAGAAGGGGTGAGATATCAAACATTATAAAGGAAAGTATGATAATACATATAGCAAAGATAAAATCATACACAATTCACCACTTCTCAATATAAGCAATTTGCATCACAACAATAATGTTAACTATCAACTATAACAATGTATTCAAGTTTACAAGTATGTCATTCAAGCACATAATAACATATACTTCATAATCACAACGTAAATTAATACAACTATCAACAATGGCAAAACATGGTTCATATATTTCACATATATACATATATCATTAATACATATATATATTTGCATTCTCATCATATACGTTTCATTTATATATATCACCAAAATCATGTATCAAACATCACCAAATTTAATTATCACATCTCATGCACACATAACAATAACCTAATCACATAATTACATATATTCAAACATCACATAACTCCAATGTAACTCAATGCAAGACATGTGACTCTATGCATGTGGTACCCAATATGGACCCAAAGTTCCACCGCTTCTGATTCATATAGAATTTAGCCACGCTTCAGATCCGGACAAGACCAAAGCCACCAAATGTAAACATATAGTTTACCGCTTTCCGATTCACTCTAGAATCCAAGCCACGCTTGTGTTTCAAAGCAATTCCACCTATGTTTCAAGGCACACTATGATATGAATGTATGTACAATCTCACAAATATATGCAATTAAGATCATCTCTACCATCTTAACTTTCCACATATCACAACAATTCAACTCTATGAATTATCCACCAATTGTACACAACATTCACAACACACACACATCATTCACATATGAGAGGCCAATTAATCAATTACGATTCACACAATCCAATTAACACTAGTAATCATACTATCTCATGTTAATTCTCATTTTTGTCAATTATACATGAACACACATTTTCAACATCAAGCAATTAGTCATTAGAATTAATGCTAACCAACTAACCATAAAGAATCAATATCAAAACAACATCATTGGCATGACAATATATATTTCTCAACATACATATTCAAGCCAAAACACAATTACAAACAATTTCTCAAAATACCGTAATTTACCGATAAACCGAATAATTGGTCCAAGTTCAAGTATATTCCAATCACATAGACTTATTGGAATCAATTCAACTAATAATTTAACTATCCAATTAATAATTAAACTATATTAATTTCAATTCAACTATTATATTTCTATTCCATTATTTTCCAATTCTATAACAAAACCCATTATTTCACTATCAATGGTTTACTGACAACAAACATAACAATCTAATACACATAGATTATCAATTGCACACAACTTATCACATTTATATCATCACATTCCAACAATCATCAAATACCCAAAATTGCAACATAGAAGAACATGGATATCAAAGTATAGAATTAAACCCACTATAACATACTATCATACAACCCTTTAGCATGAAAGAACCCCACCCTTACCTTGGCAAATATGAAATCTTTCACCATAGCTCTAAGCTTTTCTCCAAAATAAATCCTTCAAACATAATTTGGAGACACACCTAAAAACCAGTTCGGAAATCAGCTTATCAGACAAACTTAAAATCCTCAAAATCAAAATCGCTCCGGTCAGAACTTACCTCTATGAGTCAGGAACGTTGTGTCAATACCACGCGACGATCCAACGGTTGGATTGAGAGATACATCCGTTTTGCTAAGGTGACTCAATGCTGAAACTTGCTGCGAAAATGAGGTTTCTTCTAGCTTTTCTCTTCCACCATTGTTCTCTTCCCTTTTGCCTCTTTTCTCTTCTTCCTATCTTTTCCCCCAAATGAAAATAGTAACCTCTAAAACCCTAACCTTCTCTTACTATCTCACTTATGTCAATTGGGCTTAACCCACCAATTCATCCATTATGTTTCTATCACTTAGGCCCATTTAGTTATATCTCTCTAATAACTCAATTAAGTCAAACAACACAAACACTCACATAATTAAATACTTAAATAATTATTATATCACATAATAACTAAATAAATAAGTTATTATTAAAAACACCAAACAATATAATTACTAATATAATTAATAAAAATATTAATAAAAATCGGGATGTTACAGCGAGTCCGGTGGTGGCCTCCGTTTGGCCCGAAAGTGATCGTAACGGGAGACCCGAGGAAGAGACCTCTGAAGCCCTAACAATGGCGCTTCTCAAAACCTGCATCAAGACTCCGTAACGAAGGCTCTAAATACGTCCAAATATGATCATGAACACATATATGCCATTAAATTTCATCTATATTAATCGAAGCATAGAAAAACGAAAACTCAAAAAACAAGAACATGGATACGTTAACATACACATTATGAGCATCATGGTTATTGAGTAATTGAGCAAATTTGTTCTATATCACCTTGAGGATGAGGTTGGATGCTTCAGAGACCTTGAAATTCCTTGAATAAAGAGTACGAAAGTTTCATCCTTTTTTTTAAATTTTGGCACGTTAGTAACCCTTATTTTTCTCTCCCGAATTTCGTCCTCTTCTGCATCTGATGTTGTTCTATATATAGAGGAATGTTTTAGGGTTACAAAATTGTTTTAGGGTTATGAGATTGGGTTGTTTTGTTGAGTGTCTTCAGGTCCTGGGTTCGAACCCAGCGGAGGGCAAAATTTATTCTTACTAATTATTTGGTTGCAGGTACCACTAAATTCCACGCTGCAGCCCTACGCATGATCACGGTAGGCCTTCAATCATAGTCATTGGTTCCGCAACGAAGCCAAATTCAAGGACGATGGAAGAGATCCCCATGATGGATTTCCAGGATCTCATCACACCAGATCCAGCGCTCCCAACAACCATGTTTCCTCTTTCTCTTTATTTTATTTTATTTTGTGTGTTTTTCCTCTTTTCTTTTTCTTTTGTGTTTATTATTTCTTTTCACATTTTTTTTCAAACACCAAATTAATTTAGGATTATGTTTTTAAATAGTTTAATAAATCTAGTTATTTAGGTTAAATAATTTAATAAATTTAGGATTAATTAAATCAATTAGTTAATTTTGAATAAATTAATTTAGGATTTAATTTAATTAAATTAGGATTTTTAGGCTAATAATAAATTAATTAGGGTTTATGTTTTAGTCGATTAATTTTGATATGATTATTATTTTTTAATAACCTTAATTAGGATTAGTTTTTAGGTTTAATAATTAACTTTAACCACAATTTTATTTTTAGGCTAACCTTTATGATTTAGGGTTTATCACCATGATTACCTCTTTATATTCGCGAATTTCTCTTCTCATCCCATACTCTATGAATGTCGCATGTGTGTTTATTTTCTGCCATTTCAATTCTAAAAAATGTGTATAGGTCGCAATAAGTTTTCTTTTAATAGTTTAGGTTTTTAATTTCTGCCTACTAAGTTTTCTGCCTTTCCCCTGCTTTTGGTTATGTAATCCCCTCCCCGAAGCCTTGTAATAGCGTAGGATTTTTATTTTTCTGCCTTTAAATTCCTGCACTATATAACTGTTAGCAATTGAATAGGATTGTATGGCAAACTAAAAGCAACATAGTATAACCCTGATTTTCAGGATTAATATAAATCAACCACTATTGTTTCACAGACACACCTTTAGGGTAATTCCACTTCCGTTGCCTTTCGATTCAATAGTCAAGTCCCTCGAGCGTAGGGATACCTTAGCCTGCTGCCTTCGATTCAAAATCATCATAGTCCCTTTGATTAAAGATCACATAAAATATCCTGCAAACTTCACTATAAAAAAGTCCTATAAATGCTACGAATGCATGATGCGCAACACCACGTAAAATACGACCACGGTTAGTCAACACACATCATCATTCATCATATTCATCATACATCATCACATGCTTCATTTTACACAAATAATCATAAGATCATCGATTCATCATATAACATATGTCAAGTTACGAAAGGACATAGTTAAATTAATTCACAATAGAAAGCGTTACATATTGGTATATCACCACATGATCTCATCATCTCGTCATAAGAAAAACACACATCATCATCACAAATACCACCATGTTATCATAAAGAAAACACTCATCAAGTTATACAAAACATGGCTACGCCAACTCATAACAAATGGCATACTTCCTATGTTAACACTACATAGTTCATCACTTAATCCCAATTCAAGCACTATAAGTCTACATCCTATGATTCATTTTATTACACCAAGGTATATTTCATTGTGTTAGATTTCAAATGCTTCGAATGATGCATCAATTGGAGTCCAAAAACTCAAGTAATGGCCTTTACAAAAATTTGTAAAAAATTGGTCTACCTCGGGTCCGCTCGCGCCAATCCATGCATCGACCGCTCGCTCAAGATCATAACTCCTCCCTACCCCGGGCCCGCTTGCGCTGACCCATGCGTTGACCAATCGCATGCATTTGCGTCGATCGCGCATTGTTCGCGTGCTAAATTTTTCTGCACTTTTCAGACTAATTCCTTTGCAATTTTTACACATTATAATCCCTAGAAACACCCTATAATCACCATATTTCATAGTCCAAATACATCTTTATGCATTCTAACCTATAGGTATCATCTATTGCATATTAATTCATCATATCATCATCAAATCCTCGTAAGCCGAAATCTAGATAAACTCCACATACCTTATATTGTAGTTTAGCTTTGATTCTCGTCGCGTTCTCTCTATGAATTCCTTCATGTTCTTCGTGCCCCATCTCTCTCCCCCTTTGCCTCTTCTCTAAACTTTTATCGTACGGAATGAATTCCTCTTTCCTTTTTTTCTCTTTTTAACCCTAGGACCCCTAATATGGTCTTCCCATCTTGTCCTCACTCACTCTTCACAAATGACCACTCTTGCCCTTAATATCTCTAATACTAATATTATTATATTTTACTAATTAAAATAATTCCATTTATTATTATAATTATACTAAATTATTCTAAAATACTCCAAAATCCCTCAATACACATGAATCATCAAAACATCACATAAGTCATCATAATCTCAAACATCACACATCATCACAAACCATCATAAGGACTCAACATATCATCACATTTTCAAATACTTTACAAAAATCACTAAAGCATCATGTATATTGAATTCTTCAAGATAACTCACATAACCATCATATTCATCAAAACATCATGAATCACCATAAGGCCTCGCATAAAAACACCAAAATATCATATATGTCAAATATTTCAGGATGACTCGTATATTCATGCCAGATTAATTAAATAAATAACTAATCTAAAATCTGAGGTGTTACAGTAGGGGTTACGATAAGGCATACTCAATAGTAGTTGTAGCATATGTTTTATGAAATTTTTTTGGTGTTGTAATATTTCTACATTTTGCATTTATCAGAATAATGATTACTATATTTTAATATTTTTTTAGTCTACATAATTTTTATTTCCATTATATTTTATCGGATAAAAGGGTATTCAATTTATTTACTACGATTATAACAATATAATTTTGTAGTTTTTTTCAAAAATGAAATACTCAGAGCACTTTTCACATGTGCATATTCAAAATAGAAATATTTCAGATGGACACATGGACACGATGCAATTTTACCAATAGAAATATTTCTACAATCTGTTAGAATCCAAAGGCAGAACAAAATTCCCTCCGACTATTATTGGAAAGTGATGATGAATGAGTTGGTTGATCTACACGAAGAAAGGCTACATGCTTTAGAAGTTTTGAGAAGACAAAAGGAGAGGGTAGCTAAAGCATACAACAAAAAGGTTAAAGGAAAAGTATTTGTGAACGACGATTTAGTATGGAAAGTAATACTGCCCATAAATCGAAAGAATAAGGCTTTGCGTAAGTGGTCTCCACATTGGGAAGGACTTTTTTGAGTCGTCTAGGTATTTTCTAACAACGCTTACGAAATCGAGGAATTAGCAGAAGATAACAGAATCTTGAAAGTAAATGGAAAGTAATTGAAAAAGTATAAACCTGTACATCGAGAAATAAAAATCACAGGCGAATAAATTCAATTAATAAACAGGAAGATAACATGGCAGAAATAGAGCGCCAAAATAGGCTTAAAAAAGGGAGATTACAAAATAAGGATTAATCCGAAATAATGCCAAAATATTCAAAAATAATTACAGGCGTCCACTAAACATTGAAGTTAGCTGGGACAGAGGATTACATCTGGTTATATTGCGAAGCAGACACGACTAAGCGACACTCGATCACAAATCTTTGTTTCCTCTACTTTTTGATCTCGATCTCTAATTATTGGGCTTTTTCGATATGTTGAACTCCGCTTGGATCTCCTCATCAAGCTTGGATCTACCATTATGCGAACAAGCATTAACATTGTGTTCAATGGCCAAGATTAAGTCGATGTCGAAGACTTTCTCTCTAAATTGGAGAAGAAGACTATTTCTAGCCATCTCAAAAGATTTATCCCTAGAAGTAGTCGAAGTGGCAGCACCTTTGTCAGACGAAATAGTTCTAGCGCTCATCATCGCCTTCAGATATCCCGCAGGATTGGTAAATTTCAGTTCCGCTAGTTTAGTTGAAGAAGAAGTTTGCAGGAGAAATCGTTTTGCTTAAGGATGTAGAAAAGTGTTTCAAATGAAAGACTTTTGCTACTTATAGAGGGAAATCACCTTTTACAATTCTGAAAACTTTAAGAGTGTGAAAAGTAGTGGGGCACGCGAAAGTTTGTGATAGGGTGCACAAACGATTGTATAGTCTACAATATTAATCCTACTTATTAGGAGTGATCATTGTGCAGTTCTCGTGCACGTCTAGATGAGACGTTTGGAGGCATGGTCATTATGACCATGACGTCACGGGTGAAAAGACATTGAAAAGATTGTCCATCGAAATCAAGGGTTCGCAAGAAATGTCCATTTCTGTAAGAATTCCGAAATAGACATTTATTGGGGGCAATTTGTTAGCTGGGAATTTCGACGGACAAAAGGAAGTTTGTTGAAGGAAATATATTTCGAAGAGAGACATAAAGAATGGCTCTTTGAAGGATATTTGAAGTACCATTTTGTTATAAAGTGGATTTTACCTTGTCGAAAGATATTCAAAGTAAATATCCTCGAAAGGGTAAAAGACTTAGCATATTTTCGGAACATTTGGAAAACAAGCTTCGACAGCCACGTTGGTTGGATGTTGGCGCCTCAGGCGAAAGGAGATTCAAATTCAAAATCTGTCTTATACAAAAGGACACGTGGAAGCCTTAGGGATTGAGAGACATGCGAATGGAGAACGTGGTATTCCTTGAGGAAAAGTCTGTTAGGGTCGAACTAGTATAAATTAGAATCTTAATGTTATATTTTAGTGTGTTCAAATCTGTGCAAAACTCAATTATACTCCAAGTATCAAAGCGTATCGAGAAACAAGTGCTGAGAATATACGTACGAACTACCAATTTTTGTTAATCAAATTAAATTACCTTTTACCAGTTTATGTTTATCTTCAATAGAGTCTTTTATCTTTCTTTATCCCTTTCGAGTCAAAAACCTTAATCATTCCTGCATTTTGTTTTTTCCTTCCAACTTATTTTCTTTTAACTTACAAATTAAAACACAAAACCAAACCAAGAATGAATACAATCAAAATATCAAAATCTCGAAACTTAGATCATGCCCTAGGATCAATCTAGTCGATCCTGCAAACAACCAAGATATTTATTATTTTGGAGAACTAGAGTTTGTTTACTAATTTTCACGATAAACAATATCATTTATATAAGGGTCTTGCTAAGCAGTACCCTTAGGGCACTCTTTAAGCATACTAAATAAAGAATTTTTTTTTTATAAAAGTTAACATTGCATTTATCAATACAATTTTAATGCATTAAATACACGAATTTTAATAAAAGCTTACCATTTTAATCACATAAAAAGTGCCTTAAGGGCACCGGTTGTTATTCTTGTTATTCACTCTTACCTTTTTCAAGTCGGGTAATTTATGGAGCTCTTTTTTATTTTCCATGACTGTATAACAATCCACAGAGTGAACAATCATCCACATTGTTATCGATCCTCTAAATTAATTATAGTGTCGTCCGAAATAACATAGGAATTTCCTTCAGAAAATTCAAACCTCAAAGTACTTGCATTACCGTATCACTTCTAATCATTCAAAATAGCAAATGAAAATGTGGGTGGATTGGTGGAATAAATGTAATAAAATAGCAAATGTGATGTAGAATTAGTAGTGTATTGATAATAAAATAAACAATACAAAATATGTAAAACATTGAAAAGGAAAATTTAATTGGACTTGAAAATGGGAGAAAATCTTCCAAATCCAAGGTCCAGTCAATTAAAGCAATAACTCCCTTTTCGGGTTTGGAAATGATCAACACAATCTACTTTACTATAATAAATCCCACCTAAACAATCCTATCATTTCATTTTTTTTATCTCTAAAAATCAGAACAAAGCACTAAATCACACCTAATCATTCACCTGTACTCACCAAAAGATTATCAAAAACAAACAAACAAACAAAGCAAAAAATACAACATTCCGTGCTTTGTTCGAACACAAAAAAGGACCAAACATGGCAGGAATGCTCCCTGGTGTTGAATCTGCTAGAAGGAGACGTGTCCATAAGGCTGGAGTTGAACCTTCTAATAACAGACGCTCTTCTTTCTGTTTGTATTCCAGTAATTCTGAATCTCGTCTTTCCTCATCTTCTTCAATGGTTTGTTTTCTTCGTTAATTATTTGCCTTGTTATCAATTATCGATTTTAATGGGTATGTCTTAATTTTATTTTTGGATTTTAATTTATCAAGCAATAAAACATGTTATACCAGACACAGCAAGATGAGAATCTGGTAGGAGCAGCAAGAGAAGCTAAACAAAGATTGGATGACAAATTCAGATCCCAAACGGTATCAGAAAACACAAGGTATTACAAAAAATAATAATATATATTTTTTTTTATGTGATGTCAAGAACTCAGATCTGATATTTTAATTTAATTTTTTTTTATCAAATTTATTTTTTAAATATATAGTTATTTGAATGATTCTAAATTCAATAGATGATGTTTTGTCTATTTTATCCTTATGAAAGTTGTTATGAATTATTAGGAAGAAGAACATAAAGTGTGTGGAGGGCAGAAAAGAAAGCATAGAGGAGTTACAAATTGAGGTGTATGGTTCAAAGAAAAGTGGGCCAAGGAAATTCAGTTGGAGCAAATTGAGCTGGAAAGCTTCAGAACAAGAGGATTGTGCTGTCTGTTTGGAATCATTTAAGATGGGAGAGAAATTGATTCCTCTACCTTGTGCTCACAAGTTTCATTCTACATGTTTGAAACCTTGGTTGGAAAATAACTCACACTGTCCATGTTGCAGAACTGCCATTCTTTCTTTCTGAATTTTTTACTTTTCTTCAAATGTCTAAATTTGTATTAGGAGACTTGGTTTGATGGATTTCAATAATTTTGACTTTGAATTGCGTTTTCGTAAATTAGTAATGTATGAATTTGATAAAAAATTATTTTTCAATTTTTGACAGGATGGTCTCAAATAATTTATATGTTATCATTTAGTTGTATGTTTGATTTGGAGTGGAGGATAGGACAAAAAACAGGATGGCACAAATTCTTGATAACCACTCTTTTTCTTATGAAAAGTTTGATAAATAATATACAACACAAATAAATTAATATGAAATTTACTATGATATAATAATATAAGTTTCACCGCAACCGTCTCTTTTAGAGCCTCAAAGATGAAGAAAAAAAAATCCCACGAGAACGATGATGTGTCTCCCCGAATGAGCAATCCTTGCATGAACACGGTCCTAAATCCATATTCTTAGGCACAACCAGTAAGAAAGAGTTTTTTTTAAATTTATTTTAATTTTAATTTTGTTTTTAATTGGATTCATGGGTTGGTTGAGATTATCAAGGAGAGAGAAAAATCAATATTTATTTTTTTAATTAATTAAAATTCTGTGATTGGTTGTATGTAAAATAATTTCTTAGGTATGTATCCACCTAAAAATTTTCCCTCCCCGAAGACACTTCAAGAAGCCCCACTTAAAATATCATACTATTTGTAACTAATATATAATTTTAAATTTTACGTTAGTTTATTTTTTAATTCATATAATATATTTTATAAAAAAATTGAATCTATACGTAATATTTGTAATAGAGATTTTAAATGATTATTTTAAATTTTTAAATTTGGTGAGCATGAATCTCATGAGTATATGTTAAATATTGTCAAATTAATAATTTTATCATAGATGGTTAGTTTATTAATTTTTTGTTGTTATATTTGAATTTTTCACTATTGTTCTGTGTCGGCCAAAGGTCCAATAACTCGAGGCCCATTATTTAGTCTTCTCCGCCAGACCTAATATATAAATACCTTCGTAAAGAGTTTTCAGGTACACAATCTCTAATCTCCTTTTTCACTACCTACTATCTTGAACTCTAATCTGACTTGATTTGGGCGTTGAAGTGCTAACCATGGAGATACCCCCTTTAGGTCCAATGTATCGAGAGATAGCAAACACCAATTAAAGGCATCGCACCAAGACCAATACCTCTGGTGCAAGAAGCTCCGCTCCACCATAGTTTCCGCAATCATCACCATTTTTTGTTCCGAAACAGAATTGTTGCGCCTTTTATGGAAATCGACTTCTAACTCCTATGATATCCACGATTCCATATTCGATCCCATATCTGAGCTCTGAAGATGTCTCTGGAGAATAAATCAATGTTTCAAGACATCGAATTCTCATATCAACGCCGTTTGGATCCACCGAACTCCAATCTGACATCGAACAGGTGGTTGTAACGACTCTAAGCCATTACAGAACGACACCAACAGACGCCTCAGAATGAGCTCTAGTATAGGGACATCTTGGAGGACTGAAGGCATCGTCTTATATGTTATCCCACCGGCAAGGACTATAACTCTCTCAACAACTTGGCCTCTAACTCGCCGTTAGGGTCACATCGGATCTTAAAATTGATGCCTAAGAAGGTCGGGCATCGACCCCTTCGATTACCGATCAAGCGAAGATACCAACAATTTCTACCAAGGTCGGGGTGGAAAATAATCACAATCTTCCATTATTTTGATACGTTTGACACATGCATTTGAAGGATAGAAAAACACTTAGAAAGGGGGGGTTTGAATAAGTGTAGTTTAAAAACTTGGACGATAAAAATAAATTGCACAGTTATTTTTATCCTGGTTCGTTGTTAACTAAACTACTCCAGTCCACCCCCACGGAGTGATTTACCTCACCTGAGGATTTAATCCACTAATCGCAACAGATTACAATGGTTTTCCACTTATTCCGCGACTAAGTCTTCTAGAGTATCCTGATCACAACCTGATCACTCCAGGAACAAATGCTTAGACACAAGCTAAGACTTTCTTAGAGTATCCTGACCACCACGTGATCACTCTAATTACAACTGCTTAGACACAAGCTAAGACTTCCTAGACTATCTTGATCAACACTTGATCACTCTAGTTACTTACAAATTAATGTAATCAATTCTAAGAGTATTACAAATGCTTCTGAAAAGCTATAATCACAACAGTGATATTTCTCTTAACGTTTAAGCTTAATCTCACTAATATATTACAACAGCAAAGTAGTGAGCTTTGATGAAGATGAAGTTTCTGAGCTTTGAATTTGAACAGCGTTTTAGCAAGTTAATTGTTAGCAAATCGTCGACCTTGCTTCTCATCAGAACTTCATATTTATAGGCGTTTGAGAAGATGACCGTTGGGCGCATTTAATGCTTTGCGTATTCCGTACAACATTGCATTTAATGTTTCACGCTTTTGTCAACTACCTCGAGCCTTGTTCACGCTGTGTCTACTGACGTTGCCTTTAATAGCTTCCAACGTTCCTTTTGTCAGTCAGCGTAGCCTGCCACTTCTACTTTCTTCTGATCTGATGTTTGTGAATATAATATTTAAATATCATCAGAGTCAAACAGCTTGGTGCATAGCATCTTCTTGTCTTTTGACCTTGAAGTGCTTCTGAGCGTGATACCATGAGAACTTCAGTGCTTCTGCTTCTGATCTCAAGTTCTTCTGATGCTTCCATAGACCCATGTTCTAATTCTGCCTTGACCATCTTCTGATGTCTTGCCAGACCATGTTCTGATGTTGCATGGTGAACCTTCCGAGACAAAGCTTCTGAGCGCTGATTTGTGCATACTCTTTATATATTTCCTGAAATGGAAATTGCAATGTATTAGAGTACCACATTATCTCACACAAAATTCATATCCTTGTTATCATCAAAACTAAGAATATTGATCAGAACAAATCTTGTTCTAACAATCCCCCCCCTTTTTGATGATGACAAAAACATATATAAATGATATGAATTTGCGATCAGAAAGAGCAGACGGCTAAAAACAAATTACACAGCTATAGCATAAGCATGTGAATGTGTCTCCCCCTGAGATTAACAATCTCCCCCTGAGATGAATAATCTCCCCCTGAAATAAATACTCGAAGAACTTTAATAATAAAAGACTTCCCTGATTATTTCGGTAGAGAAGATCACATAAGCTTCTGTCTTTTGATAATTCATAGCTTCTGACTTCTGCTTCCATTGGACAGCTTCAGAACTTGAATTTCTTTAGATCCCTAGAACACTCACAGCTTCTGATTCCTGCTTCCATTTAGGACAGCTTCAGAACTTGAATTTCTTTGATCTTCAGAACATTCACAACTTCTGATTCCTGCTTCCATTTAGGACAACATCAGAACTTGAATTTCTTTGATCTTCAGAATATTCACAGCTTCTGATTCATGCTTCCATTTAGGACAACTTCAGAACTTGAGTTTTTTGGATCTTTAGAACATTCACAGCTTCTGATTTCTGCTTCCCTCGGATAGCTTCAGAGCTTTGAATTTCTTCTTACATCACTTCATGCTAGATTGTATCAGAACATTGTTGAATGTACCAGAGCATTATTAGAGCATCTCTACATCCTGAAATGTTACAGACCAAAACTAAACGACAAAAGTTAGCATGAATGAGTTAGAACATAAAATGTGTATCAGAACACAATATGTATCAAAGCCATATAAGCCATATAGAATATATCAGATCCAATAGACAATGTATCAGAGCAAATAGACATTGATTTGGATCATATTCTATTATCAGAATTTCTGATCATTCTTCCTTCTTGCTTCTGATTCTGAAGCTTCCTAGCAGTCAGCTTGCTTCAAGAATCCAAGAGCTATTTCTGATCATTCTTCCTTCTTGCTTCTGATTCTGAAGCTTCCTAGCACTCAACTTGCTTCAAGAATCCAAGAGCTATTTCTGATCATTTTGTTGCTTCTTATGTTGATCTTGAATCTTTGATTCCTGCAACAACACAACTTAAAAACATAGAACTTTGCAAGTTCTGTTAGTAAATGTGGAGCCTTTTTACTCGGTAACTGATAATATTAATCAGATCATTTATCATATATTTTCTCCCCCTTTTTGTCATAACATCAAAAAGAATATAAAAGATTCAGATGTAAAGAAGAAGACAAAGGAATGAAACAGAATAAACTTTTCATTGATTAAGCACACAGAATTACAAAAGGTGAATGCAGAAAAGCAGATGCAACAAGGAAAGAAAACTACAAAGACTTAAAGCCTAAGACTCTATCCTACGCAAAGACTGCGCAAACAACTCAAGAACCCTCTGGTCTTCAGTTTGTTCAGCCATGAAAGCTTGAAAACTCTTCATGCCTGTCCAGATTAGAACCTCCACTGTAGGAGAGATCTAAGAGACCAAAGAGGAAGTGAGGGACAATTCATAGACAGGGAGCTAATGTTGCAAACGGGCTCCAGTGACTCAAGAAGGTCTTCTTCCTTTGGATAAATGTTGATAACAGCATTGAAGAAGAGATCTGTCTTGAAAGAAACTTGGAGAGCCATCCCAAGATATGCTTCACATCCTGTAACTGATTAACCCTTCCATCCGTTCTCATTGAGTTGAAAGGATTCATGATGAACGCTAGGTTGAAGATGAATGAACTAGGGTTTATGCCAAAGAAAAGCTTTGTTGGACAAGAGAGAAAAAGAAAGAGAAAGAGAGCCAAGACTTATTGAAAAAATGCAACGAAATGAAGGAATAAATAGAGGGAAAAAGAAGAGGGAAACGTTCGAGGAATATAAAAAAGAAAAGAAGGACAATAAAAGAAATGATGAATGGCATTTAATGTAACATGACGTGAGGAGAGATAATAATGACAAAGGACGAGATTTGCACAGTTACCTAAGTAGACGTCCCCTCAACTGTACGCACGCTTGTCCAGAAATAGTGAACACGTGTTTACCATCTGGATAGCCAGTTACAGCTGTTTTGCTTTTAAAGAGATTCTGAATCAACTTAGACAATGAAACGTTAGTAATAACTGAATCACAATTTCTAATTGATTTCAATCAGAACTTCTAAAAAAAATCCAATTTCATTTCAGAATATACTCATACATAAGATCTTCTCATCTTCTCATTCTGGGCATAAATCCATACTGATATTCTTCAGAATGAACTTAAACCTATCTTCAGCAAGGGGTTTTGTAAAGATATCAGCCCATTGATGGTCTGTATCCACAAAGTTTAAAGATATAACACCCTTCTGAACATAGTCCCTTATGAAATGATGTTTAATCTCAATATGTTTAGCTTTTGAATGTAAAATAGGATTCTTAGATAAACATATAGCAGAAGTATTATCACAGAAAATAGGAATGTTACTCTCATATATCTGATAATCTTCCAGCTGACTTCTCATCCAGAGCATTTGTGTGCTACAACCAGCAGCAGCAACATATTCTGCTTCTGTTGTTGAGAGGGCAATTGTAACTTGCTTCTTGCTGTACCATGAGATCAGATGACTTCCAAGAAATTGATAACTTCCAGAAGTACTTTTCCTTTCAATTCTATCTCCAGCATAGTCAGCATCACAGAATCCTACTAAGTTGTAATCTTTGGATCTTCTGTAAACTAAACCAACATTAGTAGTACCTTTCAGATACCTCAGAATTCTCTTAACCGCAGTTAAATGAGATTCTCTCGGATCTGATTGGAATCTAGCACACAAGCAAACACTGAATAGAATGTCAGGTCTAGAAGCAGTTAGGTATAGAAGAGATCCAATCATACCTCTGTACAACTTCTGATCTACCTTCTTACTTACCTCATCCTTACTTAGGACACATATTGGATGCATAGGAGTTTTGGCTTCTTTGCTTTCAGAAAGATTAAACTTCTTCAGAAGTTCTTTCACATACTTCGTTTGATGAACATAAGTTCCATCAGAAGTTTGGTTGATTTGAATTCCAAGAAAATACTTGAGTTCTCCCATCATGCTCATTTCAAATTCAGCCTGCATAGACTCAGCAAACTCCTTTCCGAGTGTAGCATTAGATGTTCCAAAGATAATATCATCAACATATATTTGACATATTAAAATATCCTTTTTAAAGGTTTTACAAAAGAGAGTAGTGTCCACTTTTCCTCTAGTGAAACCATTTTCCAGAAGGAAGGAACTTAAACGTTCATACCAAGCTCTCGGAGCTTGCTTCAATCCGTATAATGATTTCTTTAATTTAAAAACATGATTTGGAGACTTAGAGTCTTCAAAACCAGGAGGTTGATGGACATAAACTTCTTCATCTATATAACCATTTAAGAAGGCACTCTTAACATCCATTTGATAAAGAGTGATGTTGTGTTGAGTGGCAAAAGAAATTAATAGACGAATAGATTATAACCTGGCCACTGGTGCAAAGGTTTCTGTGTAGTCAATCCCTTCTTGTTGACTATAACCTTGAGCAACCAGTCTGACTTTGTTTCTTACCACTTCTCCCTTCTCGCTTAGCTTGTTTCTGAACACCCACTTAGTGCCAATGATGTTAAATCCTTTTGGTCTAGGAACCAAGTCCCATACGTCATTCCTTGTAAACTGATTTAGTTCTTCTTGCATGGCAATTATCCAGTCAGGATCTTCTAGAGCTTGATCAACAGAAGTTGGCTCGATCAAAGAAACAAGACCTAATTGACATTCTGCATTGTTCTTAAGGAATGCCCTTGTTCTGAATGAGCTGAAGCAAGTCTAGGTGATCTTCTGACTGTTGGCTCTTCAGAAATCCTGAGATTCTCTAAAGATGCAGCAACTTGATCTTCTGATCCATTGCTTCTGAGACTTCCAGCTTCTGCAGCATTGCTTCTTGGTTCTGCTCCTTATGATATATCAATATCAAAATCTGCAAAATTCTCAAACTGCTTTGGTTTTTCAAGACCAAGCTTATCATCAAACCTGATATTGATTGATTCTTCTACAACCAATGTTTCAGTGTTGTATACTCTGTAGCCTTTAGAGCGTTCAGAATATCCAAGAAGGAAACACTTTTGTGCTTTAGAATCAAACTTACCAAGATGATCTTTAGTGTTCAGAATAAAACATACACATCCAAAAGGATGGAAATATCAAATGTTGGGCTTTCTGTTCTTCCACAATTCATAAGGAGTCTTATTTAGAATAGGTCTGATAGAGATTCTATTCTGAATATAACATGCAGTGTTTATTGCTTCTGCCCAGAAATGCTTAGCCATATTGGTTTCATTGATCATGGTTCTGGCCATTTCTTGTAGAGTCCTATTCTTTCGCTCTACAACTCCATTTTGCTGTGGAGTTCTGGGGCAAGAGAAATCATGGGCAATACCATTTTCTTTGAAGAACTCCTCAAAGAATCTGTTCTCAAATTCGCCACCATGATCACTTCTGACCTTTATGATTTTACACTCTTTCTCAGATTGAATCTGAGTGCAGAATTCAAAGAACACTGAATGGGACTCATCCTTGTGTTTCAAGAACTTTACCCATGTCCAGCGGCTATAATCATCAACGATGACTAATCCATATTTCTTCCCTCTGACAGATGCTGTTTTGACTGGGCCAAACAGATCAATGTGTAAGAGTTCTAACGGCCTAGAGGAAGAAACAACATTCTTAGACTTGAATGCAGGTCTGGAGAACTTGCCCTTCTTACATGCTTCACAAAGAGCATTTGATTTGTATTTCAGATTAGGGAGTGTAACACCCCTCTAATAACCCGCGGCAAATAACAGTTATTAAATCAGAGTAACATGTAGAGAGGCATCACAGTTTCATAAAGTGAAGAAAACACACGTCGGTACATATCATGCATTCACTGAAAACAACTGAAAATATAACTCAATAACTAAAATCATGTTTTACACAGCGGAATTAAAAACACAGAGTCAACATTCATCATTAATGTATCTGACTCAATCAACAAAACCAATTAGAGTTATAACCAACTCAAAACAAACGTGTTCCCAGTGTTACATTTTACCAGAGCATGACACCGACACTATAACTAAAAACCTACTTATGAGCTAATCCTCACCAAGTCGCGCCGCTATCCTCAATCTGAAAATGACAACAAGTAAGGGTGAGTCTCATCACAGTTAACCAATGTTATCACATCATAAATAATAACATATCATAGTTATAACATTCACCCAATCGTTTCATATTCAGACAAATCACCATTCATATATCCACAGACAACAAACAATCAACACATAACATATATAATCATGCTATAAACAAATCATGCACACGTATGAAACTGACACTATGCATGTGGTACCAATCATCACCAGTGGAATCATCCACCGACCGATCTATCATCATCCAGATACGGCCCTGCCAGCACAAATTCTACACAATGGGAATTCTGCCCCTCGCTGAATGCTCTCATCATATAGGATTCAGCCCATGTTTATGAATGCATGCAACATATATATAACATACTTTCATCATTACCATTCTATGAGTAGCATCATCTATACTCATTTCATCATCATCATCATCAATACTAAGCATGTTCATATATACATCACATCATTCAATACAATCAATCATCAGTAAACCACAAAATCACCTCACAAGGTTTACACAGTCTAAAACAGCATACAACAGGCCTATAAATCGAAAGTTACACCTCATCGAACTTTCCAGAAAAATCACAAAACAGAAATTTCCCGTACAGGAAGCCATACGCGTATCATAGGGTCCATACGCTCCCATACGTGTATCCCCTTTTCTCATACGCGTATCATACGCATTTCAACAGAATCATATTTTGCCTATAAGCCACCTCATACGCGTATCAGTATAGCCATACGCGTATCACCAGAATCATTTCCCTCTTTCAAAATTCCCATACGCGTATGAGCATCCTCATACGCTCTCATACGCAAAACACCAGTACGTGGTATTGGGACAGGGCAACTGCGTATCATACGCGTATAGCCCATTGGGAGTGTCCCCCATACGCGTATTGACCTCATTCCATACGCGTATGGCACTGTTTCATACGCGAAACACCAGAAAATGCCCAGAACCTGCAGAATTCGTAACAGTCCAAAACCCATTCGTTTTTACTCATACCAGTCCACGATTTTGAGTCTAGAAACCAGAAAAATCACATCTAAACAGCATACGAATTCGTTCATAACCATAGTATATGATCCCTTAATCAATTTCATTCATCATACCCTAAGTCTATCAGTTATTAGGGATTATCAGTCCAAATTGAATGATGAACACAGATGAAAATTTCAGAATATAGAAACTATTATCCAAACAATACTCCTAATCAACATCACTATCCATAACACGATAATAGGGATTAAATGGAGAGTCCCCCTTACCTTAGACAAGAGTTCTTGATCCTTGGTCTCTCCCTCTACAATTCTCCTTCACGTTCTTCGTGTTCTCAACCCTTTGTTCTTTCACGTTCTTTCTTCCTTTCCCAAATCCCAAATGCTTTATGAAAATAATAATAATTTAGTAAAAGGATTATAAAATCATCCTCCTTCTTTTACTATTTACTCATATGGCCCAAATGCCATAAACCATTATTTATTCATTATTTTCACAAAATCCCCAATAATTCTAATTATTAATTCAATATTCCAATTAAATTAATATTAAAATTATACGGGTGTTACAACTCTCCCCCACTAAAAGAGTTTTCGTCCTCGAAAACATACATTAGGTAAAGAGCTCTGGATAAGAATCCTTCATCTGACTCTCTAGCTCCCAGGTAACGTTTCCCTCAGCAGGTCTTCCCCAAGCCACTCTGACCAAAGCTATTTCCTTGCCACGCAATTGCTTCAGCCTTCGATCCTCAATCCTCACAGGTAAAGTCTCAACCGTCAAGTTATCTTTCACCTGTATATCATCTACTTGGATCACATGGGACGGATCTAAAATGTATTTCCTCAACTGAGACACATGAAATACATCATGTAAATTTGCAAGCATTGGCGGTAAAGCGATACGATAAGCCACTTCTCCCACTCTTTCAGAAATTTGGAATGGTCCTTAAAACGCGGAGTCAACTTCTTCGACTTCAATGCCCGACCAATCCCTGTCATAGGAGTAACTCTCATGAACACGTGATCTCCCTCTTGAAACTCAAGTGTTTTCCTCCTCTTGTCATGATAACTCTTCTGTCGACTCTGAGAAGCTTTCATCTTCTCTTGAATCATTCTAATCTTCTCTGTAGTTTGTTGTACAATTTCTGGACCAATCACAACACTCTCGCCAGATTCGTACCAACACAACGGCGTCCTACATCTCCTACCATACAAAGCCTCAAACGTAGCCATACCGATACTCGAATGAAAACTGTTGTTGTAGGTAAACTCAATCAAAGGCAGATAACTATCCCAAGTACCTCCTTTTTCTAACACACAAGCACGTAACAAATCCTCTAACGACTGAATCGTCCTCTCAGTCTGTCCATCAGTCTGCGGATGATAAGCAGAACTCAATCTCAGCTTAGTACCCAAAGCTTTCTGCAAACCTTCCCAGAATTTAGATGTAAACCTCGAATCTCTATCTGACACGATACTCGAAGGGATACCATGTAGGCTAACTATTTTCTCAATATACAACTGAGCTAGCTTCTCCATCGGATAATCCATTCTCACCGGTATAAAATGTGCAGACTTCGTCAACCTGTCTACCACAACCCAGATAGCTTCACAATTTCTGACAGTTCTCGGCAAACCCGAAACAAAATCCATTGATATGCTATCCCACTTCCACTCAGGAATAAACATCGGTTGCAGAAACCCAGATGGTTTCTGATGCTCAATCTTTGACTTCTGGCAAGTCAAACAAGAATACACAAATTCAGCAATTTCCCTCATCATTCCCGGCCACCAAAACAACTTTTTCAAATCATGATACATCTTAGTAGCACCAGGGTGAATACTTAACCCACTACGGTGTCCTTCTTCAAAAATACGCTTTCGGAGTTCATCAACGTCAGGAACACAAACTCTGTCACCAAACTTCAGTATACCATTCTCATCCACTCTGAATTCACCACCCTTGCCTTGATTAACCAAAGTCAACTTATCAATCAATTCAACATCAGCTTTCTGACCTTCTCTGATTTCTTCAAGAATACCACTAGTCAGCTTCAGCATACCCAATTTAACACTAGTAGGTGTACTTTCACACACTAAACTCAAGTCTCTGAATTGTTCAATCAAATCCAATTCCTTCACCATTAACATAGACATATGCAAAGTCTTCCTACTCAATGCATCAGCCACGACGTTTGCCTTACCCGGATGGTAATTCAGACCAAAATCATAATCCTTCAGAAATTCTAACCACCTTCTCTGCCTCATATTCAGCTCTTTCTGATCAAAGAGATACTTCAAGCTCTTATGATTACTGAACACCTCAAATCTCGAACCATACAAATAGTGTCGCCACAACTTCAAAACAAAAACCACAGCTGCCAACTCCAAATCATGAGTCGGATAATTCCTTTCATGCACTTTGAGTTGTCTCGACGCATAAGCGACCACTTGTTGATTCTGCATCAATACACCACCTAGACCCATCAGCGATGCGTCACAATAAACTACAAATGATTATGTTGGATTTGGCAAAATCAAAATAGGAGCACTAGTCAATCTCCTCTTAAGCTCTTGGAATCCTTCTTCACACTTTGCATCCCAAATAAAGGCTTGTCCCTTCCTGGTTAACTTAGTTAACGGCAATGCTAACTTTGAAAATCCCTCAATGAACTTTCTGTAGTAACCTGCAAGACCAAGAAAACTACGAATCTCTAACACTGACTTCGGAGCTTCCCACTGAGACACAGCTTCTATCTTTGTAGGATCCACAGCAATACCATCCTTAGAAATCACATGTCCAAGAAAACTGACTTCTTCTAACCAAAATTCACACTTCGACAGTTTGGCAAAAAGTCGCTTCTCTTTCAACAATTCTAACACAGTTCTGAGATGCTCTGCATGTTCCTCCTCATTCTTAGAATATATCAGGATATCATCTATAAACACCACCACGAACTTATCGAGATAAGGATGAAAGATCCTGTTCATATATTCCATAAAAACACCAGGTGCATTAGTAACCCCAAACGGCATTACAGAATACTCATAATGTCCATACCTCGTTCTAAAAGCAGTCTTCTGAATATCGTCATCTTTCACACGTATCTGATGATACCCAGACCTCAGATCAATCTTACTAAATACACGTGCTCCAACCAACTGATCCATCAAATCATCAATCCTCGGTAATGGATACCGATTCTTGATAGTAACCTTGTTCAATTGTCTGTAGTCTACACACAACCTCATTGAACCCTCTTTCTTCTTCACCAGTAACACAGGCGCACCCCACGGCGAAACACTAGGACGAATAAATTTCTTCTCAAGCAATTCCTCTAACTGCTTCTTCAGTTCAGCCAATTCAGACGGCGACATACGGTACGGTGCCATCGACACTGGACTAGTTCCCGGAACCAATTCAATAGAAAACTCCACTTCTCTTTCCGGTGGTAATTCATTCACATCTTCTAGAAAGACTTCTGGAAACTCACACACCACAGGAAATTCGCCACTCGCCACTTTCTCCTTCACATTCATAAATGCAAACAACATAAACACTGTTGCACCATCTCCGATAGCCTCATTCACCTGTCTAGCTGTCATCTCCAGATTATCATTACTAACCTCTTCAGGAAAAATTACCGTCTTCGTAAAACAGTTGATATGAACACGGTTGAACTCCAACCAGTTCATTCCCAGGATTACATCGAGTTGTTTCAACGGAAGGCGCACTAAGTCCATCCCGAATTCTCTACCAAAAATGTCAACCGGACAATTCAAGCATGCAGACGAAGTAGTTACTGAACCCGACGCAGGAGTGTCAATAACCATACTTCCGTTTATATCAGATATCTCAAGATTCAACCTCATAGCACAATCCAAAGAAATAAAAGAATGAGTTGCTCCAGTATCAATAATTGCAACTAAAGGTGTGCCATGAATGAAACACGTACCTTTAATCAACCTGTCCTCTGGAGTAGTCTCTGATCCTGTCAAAGCAAAAACCTTTCCTCCCGGTTGGTTCTTCTTCGGCTTAGGACAATTAGGACTGATGTGGCCTTCTTCTCCACAGTTGTAACAAGTCACAATCCTCTTCTTGCAGTCAGCAGCAATATGACCCACTTGGTCACACCTGTAGCACTTCTTCTGATCAACCTTGCATTCATTCCTACGATGTCCCATCTCACCACAATTGTAACACCTGATACGAGCACTGGAATCTCCCCCACTGGGTTTCTTCCAATGAACAGGTTTACCTCTACCATATGGCTTACCTCTATCCATAGGCTTCTTACCCTTTCTGTCAACCAACTCGCGAGAGTGGGATGACCTCAGCTTGATGTTATCTTCCTCAAAAATCCTGCTACAATCTACCAAATCAACAAACCTTCGGATTCTCTGGTACCTGATACCCTGCTTGATCTCATCACGAAGACCATTCTCAAATTTGACACATTTCGAGAATTCACTGGCTTCGTCATCATTGTAGTGCACATAGTACCTTGCCAGTTCCACAAACTTGGCAGCATACTCCGGTACTGACATATTGCCTTGAACCAGTGCCCGAAATTCAACTTCCTTTCTCCCCCTGACATCTTCAGGAAAATACCTCCTCAGGAATTCCCTCCTGAATACAGTCCAGGTAATTGCTGTACCACCAGCATCCAGCTCAGCTCTGGTCGACATCCACCAGTCATCACCTTCTTCAGATAACATGTGAGTGCCATATCTCACCTTAAGATCCTCAGCACAGTCAATGACTCTGAAAATCCTCTCGATCTCCTTAAGCCATTTCTGAGCACCCTCAGGATTATGCGTGCCCTTGAACAATGGAGGATTGTTCCTCTTGAAACTGTTCAGTTGTCTGTCAGCACCAATCGCAGCTCCATTGGCATTCCCTCCCAGCACACCAGCAATCATGCCCAGAGCCTCAGCAATAGCATCGTCGTTTCTTCCTCCTCTTCCAGCCATTGTTCTGCTTAACACAAACACCCTAATCAGAACAAAAGTATCGACAAATAGCTCGTATTAGTCGCATACACAGAAGGACTGACACTAAGACTCTGGTCACAACGACCGACTATGCTCTGATACCACTATTGTAACACCCCTCTAATAACCCGCGGCAAATAACAGTTATTAAATCAGAGTAACATGTAGAGAGGCATCACAGTTTCATAAAGTGAAGAAAACACACGTCGGTACATATCATGCATTCACTGAAAACAACTGAAAATATAACTCAATACATAAAATCATGTTTTACACAGCGGAATTGAAAACACAGAGTCAACATTCATCATTAATGTATCTGACTCAATCAACAAAACCAATTAGAGTTATAACCAACTCAAAACAAACGTGTTCCCAGTGTTACATTTTACCAGAGCATGACACCGACACTATAACTAAAAACCGACTTATGAGCTAATCCTCACCAAGTCGCGCCATCTGAAAATGACAACAAGTAAGGGCGAGTCTCATCACAGTTAACCAATGTTATCACATCATAAATAATAACATATCATAGTTATATCATTCACCCAATCGTTTCATATTCAGACAAATCACCATTCATATATCCACAGACAACAGACAATCAACACATAACATATATAATCATGCTATAAACAAATCATGCACACGTATGAAACTAACACTATGCATGTGGTACCAATCATCACCAGTGGAATCATCCACCGACCGATCTATCATCATCCAGATACGGCCCTGCCAGCACAAATTCCACACAATGGGAATTCTGCCCATCGCTGAATCCTCTCATCATATAGGATTCAGCCCATGTTTATGAATGCATGCAACATATATATAACATACTTTCATCATTACCATTCTATGAGTAGCATCATCTATACTCATTTCATCATCATCATCATCAATACTAAGCATGTTCATATATACATCACATCATTCAATACAATCAATCATCAGTAAACCACAAAATCACATCACAAGGTTTACACAGTCTAAAACAGCATACAACAGGCCTATAAATCGAAAGTTACACCTCGTCGAACTTTCCAGAAAAATCACAAAACAGAAATTTCCCGTACAGGAAGCCATACGCGTATCATAGGGTCCATACGCTCCCATACGCGTATCCCCTTGTCTCATACGCGTATCATACGCATTTCAACAGAATCATATTTTGCCTATAAGCCACCTCATACGCGTATCAGTATAGCCATACGCGTATCACCAGAATCATTTCCCTCTTTCAAAATTCCCATACGCGTATGAGCATCCTCATACGCTCTCATACGCAAAACACCAGTACGTGGTATTGGGACAGGGCAACTGCGTATCATACGCGTATAGCCCATTGGGAGTGTCCCCCATACGCGTATTGACCTCATTCCATACGCGTATGGCACTGTTTCATACGCGAAACACCAGAAAATGCCCAGAACCTGCAGAATTCGTAACAGTCCAAAACCCATTCGTTTTTACTCATACCAGTCCACGATTTTGAGTCTAGAAACCAGAAAAATCACATCTAAACAGCATACGAATTCGTTCATAACCATAGTATATGATCCCTTAATCAATTTCATTCATCATACCCTAAGTCTATCAGTTATTAGGGATTATCAGTCCAAATTGAATGATGAACACAGATGAAAATTTCAGAATATAGAATCAATTATCCAAACAATACTCCTAATCAACATCACTATCCATAACACGATAATAGGGATTAAATGGAGAGTCTCCCCTTACCTTAGACAAGAGTTCTTGATCCTTGGTCTCTCCCTCTACAGTTCTCCTTCACGTTCTTCGTGTTCTCAACCCTTTGTTCTTTCACGTTCTTTCTTCCTTTCCCAAATCCCAAATGCTTTATGAAAATAATAATAATTTAGTAAAAGGATTATAAAATCACCCTCCTTCTTTTACTATTTACTCATATGGCCCAAATGCCATAAACCATTATTTATTCATTATTTTCACAAAATCCCCAATAATTCTAATTATTAATTCAATATTCCAATTAAATTAATATTAAAATTATACGGGTGTTACAGGGAGTCCTCTGACCAGATTTAGTTTGTTAATTTGAGAAATCTTTCTCAAACTAGTATGTCCTAATCTTCTGTGCCAAACCCATTGCTCTTCAGAAACAGACATAAGACAAGTCACCTTCTGATTCTTAAGATCCTGAAGATCTGTCTTATAAACGTTGTTCTTTCTCTTGCCTGTAAATAGGATTGAGCCATCCTTCTGACTTACAGCCTTGCAAGACTTTTGATTGAAGATTATATCATAACCATTGTCACTTAATTGACTTATGGACAATAAGTTATGCGTTAATCCTTCAACAAGAAGTACATTAGTTATGGAAGGAGAGTTACCAAGACTTATGGTTCCAGAGCCAATGATTTTGCCCTTCTGATTTCCTCCAAACTTGACTTCTCCACCTGGCTTAAGCACCAGGTCTTGGAATGTAGACCTTCTTCCCGTCATGTGTCACGAGCACCCAAAGTCCAGGTACCATGACATTTTGCTTTCTGTCCTCTTTGCCGCCAAGGATATCTGCAACAGAAATTATCTTCTCCTTAGGTACCCACAATTTCTTGGGTCCTTTTTTGTTAGTTCTCCTCAAGTTCTGATTGAACTTGGGTTTAGCAAAATATTTAACAGGAGGAACAGTATGATACTTCTTATTCTGAGTTCCATGATATTTCTTAGGTTGTATGGGATTTCACCCTCATAACCAATGCCAACTCTCTTGTTCCCAGACACAACATATATCATAGAAGCTAGCTGACTTCTGCCAATACTTCTAGATAAGAACTTCCTGAAACTTAAATCATATTCTTTCAGAATATGATTCAGATTGGGAGTGGATTTTTCTGAATCAGAAGGAGATCCAACATTATTGGATAATTTTAAAACTTTTTCTTTTAATTCAGAATTTTCCAACTCAAGCTTCTTAGTTTCAAATTCAAATTGCTTTTTCAGCTTTTTGTATTTGATACTAAGATGAGCTTTTAATTCAAGAAGCTCTGTTAGACTTGAAACTAACTCTTCTCTAGATAGTTCAGAAAATACCTCTTCAGAATCTGATTCTGATCCATCATCTTCTGTCGCCATCAGCGCAAAGTTTGCCTGCTCTCTTTCAGAGTCTGATCCTGATTCTGATTCAGAATCATCCCATGTTGCCATAAGACCTTTCTTCTTATGAAACTTCTTCTTGGGATTCTCCTTCTGAAGCTTCGGACACTTATTGCACTCATAGCAGACAACCTTCTTCTTGTCAGATCTTCTGTCACCCGAAGATTCTCCTCTTTCAAATTTCTTTGAACTTCTGAAGCCTCTGAACTTCCTTTGCTTGCTCTTCCAGAGTTGGTTTACCCTTCTGGAGATCATGGACAGTTCATCTTCTTCTTCAGATTCTGATTCTTCAGGATCTTCTTCTCTAGCCTGAAAAGCGTTAGTGCATTTTTTAACATTAGATTTTAAAGCAATAGACTTACCTTTCTTCTGAGGTTCATTAGCGTCAAGTTCAATCTCATGATTCCTCAGGGCACTGATCAGCTCTTCCAAAGAAACTTCATTCAGATTCTTCGCAATCTTGAATGCAGTCACCATTGGGCCCCATCTTCTGGGAAAACTTCTGATGATCTTCTTTACATGATCAGCCTTGGTGTAGCCTTTGTCGAGAACTCTCAATCCAGCAGTCAGAGTTTGAAATCTTGAAAACATCTTTTCAATGTCTTCATCATCCTCCATCTTGAAGGCTTCATACTTCTGGATTAGAGCAAGAGCTTTAGTCTCTTTGACCTGAGCATTTCCCTCATGGGTCATTTTCAATGACTCATATATATCATAGGCAGTTTCCCTGTTAGATATCTTCTCATATTCAGCATGAGAGATAGCATTCAGCAAAACAGTCCTACATTTATGATGATTCTTGAAAAGCTTCTTTTGATCATCATTCATTTCTTGCCTTGTAAGCTTTACGCCACTAGCTTTCACTGGATGTTTGTAACCATCCATCAGAAGATCCCATAGTTCACCATCTAGACCAAGAAAGCAACTTTCCAGTTTATCTTTCCAGTATTCAAAGTTTTCACCATCAAATACTGGTGGTCTAGTATAACCATTGTTACCGTTGTATTGCTCAGCAGAGCCAGATGTAGACGCAGGTGGATCTGTTGGAATTTGACCAGCCATCTTTTACTGAAGCGTTTTTCTCTTCCTGAATCTTTTCTAAACACGGTTAAGTGCTTGCACCTTAGAACCGGCGCTCTGATGCCAATTGAAGGATAGAAAAACACTTAGAAAGGGGGGGGGGGGGTTTGAATAAGTGTAGTTTAAAAACTTGGAGGATAAAAATAAATTGCACAGTTATTTTTATCCTGGTTCGTTGTTAACTAAACTACTCCAGTCCACCCCCACGGAGTGATTTACCTCACCTGAGGATTTAATCCACTAATCGTAACTGATTACAATGGTTTTCCACTTAGTCCGCGACTAAGTCTTCTAGAGTATCCTGATCACAACCTGATCACTCCAGGAACAAATGCTTAGACACAAGCTAAGACTTTCTTAGAGTATCCTGACCACCACGTGATCACTCTAATTATAACTGCTTAGACACAAGCTAAGACTTCCTAGAGTATCCTGATCAACACTTGATCACTCTAGTTACTTACAAATTAATGTAATCAATTCTAAGAGTATTACAAATGCTTCTGAAAAGCTATAATCACAACAGTGATATTTCTCTTAACGTTTAAGCTTAATCTCACTAATATATTACAACAGCAATGTAGTGAGCTTTGATGAAGATGAAGTTTCTGAGCTTTGAATTTGAACAGCGTTTCAGCAAGTTAATTGTTAGCAAATCGTCGACCTTGCTTCTCATCAGAACTTCATATTTATAGGCGTTTGAGAAGATGACCGTTGGGCGCATTTAATGCTTTGCGTATTCCGTACAGCATTGCATTTAATGTTTCACGCTTTTGTCAACTACCTCGAGCCTTGTTCACGCTGTGTCTACTGACGTTGCCTTTAATAGCTTCCAACGTTCCTTTTGTCAGTTAGCGTAGCCTGCCACTTGTACTTTCTTTTGATCTGATGTTTGTGAATATAATATTTAAATATCATCAGAGTCAAACAGCTTGGTGCATAGCATCTTCTTGTCTTCAGACCTTGAAGTGCTTCTGAGCGTGATACCATGAGAACTTCAGTGCTTTTGCTTCTGATCCCAAGTTCTTCTGATGCTTCCATAGACCCATGTTCTGATTCTACCTTGACCATCTTCTGATGTCTTGCCAGACCATGTTCTGATGTTGCATGCTGAACCTTCTGAGACAAAGCTTCTGAGCGCTGATTTGTGCATACTCTTTATATATTTCCTGAAATGGAAATTGCAATGTATTAGAGTACCACATTATCTCACACAAAATTCATATCCTTGTTATCATCAAAACTAAGAATATTGATCAGAACAAATCTTGTTCTAACAGCATTTTGGTTACAACGAACTATCAAATGATAATTCCCTCTGACACTCAAGCTGCTAACAAACACACTCTAATAGATCTCGATCTAATAACCTTGCATTACCTTAAAAATATTTTAAGGTATTTGAGTGGCGTATATAAGGAAAGGGTCCTATGAATTAAGGGATTTTTTTTCTCTACAAAGTGCAATTCGTAAGTAGTTGAGGTCGACAATAAGCTGGGAAAGTTATAAGGTAGTAAATAGAGAAGTCGACGTAGTGGGCAAGCAAGATGGTCAAAGTGTGTCTGTCGAACACATTGAAGATTAAGACTTATAAAGTTCCAACTAGTTAGAGACCCGTGCTGCCGCACGGGTGTATTTTTTAAATAATATTAAAAATGTGAAGTAAAGAAGTTTAACCAAATTGCATATATAAAATGGATAGTATCCAATTAAAAAAAGTTTTACTAATAAGATATTAGTAGTATGAAAATTAGGTTCTAAGTTAAAATAATGATCCATAAAAAAGGTTTAAAATATGTCAAAAACACAATAGCAAAATAAGGTCAAGTATTGAATTAAATAATTTACAACAAACTTAACAAATGATGTATTTCTCCATGTGAATTGTAAAACAAAACTTGTGACATGGAGAAAGAAAAAGAATTTAACATTTAAAAATAAGAATTTTGTCTTCAAATAAAGTTAATAATTTGATAGTGACCCGTAAGATAAAAAGTTAGTTGTGTGAATGACTATATAGTATTATTCAATTTGATAAAATACATATTTAATTTTATTGAAGTAAAAATAAATAAATTAAAATATAATAGATTAAATATAACTTAAAGTAATTTTTAGTGATAATAAACAAATAGAATAGATTAAATATAACTTAAAGTAATTTTTAGGACATATTTAACTTAGTATTTTTTTTTAAGAGTGATACATTTGTGTATTTTTTAAGAGAGAATATAGAAGAAGAAAAAAGATAAAAAGGAGTGATACAATGTTAATTCATTTATGTATTTTTTTAAGAGTGATACAATGACAAAATATATAATAAAAAAAAAGATAGGTATTAAGAGAAAATAAGAAGTTACATACAGTCAGGGCCGGTCCTGTGAGTGTGCAACAAGTGCCACCGGACAGGGCCTCAAATATTATGGGGCCTAAAAAAAATTATAATTATTTATATATCATATTAAATAATTTACATTATGCAAAGTTAAGAAATAGATAGGTGGCCCAGCGGTGGTGCATGAAGCTAAAGGAGTGAAAATAAGGGGCTTGTCCTTAATTGAATTGTTACACTAATTTTTTTGGCAATTTTAATATTTTAAGTCTACGAGACTACAATGTAGCCTTATAAAGTTATACTTTCCATTTTAAAATTATAAGTTAACAAATCTACAACGTAGCCTTTTAAAGGCTTAAATGTCATTTTAAAATTACAAATAGATTAATTTAAGATAATAATATAAATATTTTATTATTCTGTTGTGATTTTTTAGATTTTAAAATATAATTTAAATTATATGCTAATTATAAAAAAAATTGAGAATATTTTTTTAAAGAATATTTAAGTTATTAAATGTCAAAATTATTCTTTTAATTATAAAAAATAATTGAAAATAGCTTCTAATATTTTAAATTTATTTTCATAAATCATTTTTTAAAATAATTTTTTTAAAGCCCTTATCAAACAAAATCTAAGTCTATTTTCTTTTTAAATAAATTTTTTGAGTAAATATCTTTTAACAAATGATATGTTTTGAGTAAATATTTCATATGATCACCTCAATTATTATGATGTTTATATGATAAAATATAATACACTGTTGTATTTGGTTTAATCTACTACTTTTAATAAAAAAATTATATTATTGTTATAATATATATATATATATATATATATATATATATATATATATTAATATGTTTAAAAATAAAAAGTGTATTATTATCTATATAAAAGTTATATTTTTAAAATTAGAACAGGGCCTCCGAAATGTTTGGGCCGGCCCTGCATACAGTGAGATTGTAATGCCAAACCTAAACGATTGGGATGACAATGCCACTTGTATTTAAATTTCATATTAATTAAAGAAGGATATCAGTCAGACTTCCATATACATGGTATAAATCAAAACATTAAAGGTTGAATTATACTAATCACGAAAAATAAAATCTCAATATGATCAAACTAAATCTATGGGTATGTTTCAACTTTCCCTTGATTTCATTACTTGAAGATTCAAAATATACATTTCCGAAAAAAATAGTCAAACAAAAGCTTTATGTATTTTTTAGAAGAAAAAAATTTTAAACACAACAAAATTCTAATAATTTTACAGCAGATTTAAATCAGTTCCAACAAAATTTGAAAATCCATCAAAGAGCAACTTTTATCCATATTAAATCTTGTCTCTAATTCATAAAATAGACAATCAATGTGTAATTAGTGTATAAATATTGCCCTATCAAATAAATATAAAGGGACAATCAAAAGAGAAGACAAACAACATAAAAACACAATAAAAAGATCATAAGCACAGAATAAACTTATCAGTACATGTCATGTTTTTGTAAAGCCAAAGTTGAAGGGGTTCAATGAATGTGTACACAAAAAACTACATAAAAATTAAAAAAATTAAAAGTCCTCCTGGTTTTCACTAACCCCAGTGCACCTTACTTTTACAACACCATTATCCCCTATGATGCTTTTCTTTGTAAGTCTCAGCCTTTTCATTTTAGTTTTATTTCTATGACAACTCTTTGACAGTTTTAACTCTCTATAAAGAAGAAGAAAAAGAGGTGTTTTCCCATCTTAATATAAAATACAAAGTCAGACAAAACCAACAGTGTATCAACTATCAAGAAAGTAAAACATATACAAAAATACACATAATATATACCTTCACTACAACTGATGGACGCTAATTCTTAAGACTGTTAAGTTGAAAAAGAATTTCACTTCTGCTAGATCCCGTGGATAGAAGAAGAAACACTCTGGATCCTTGCTTCATATCACTGCAAGTAGCTATATTTAAGAAAACATGAAAATTTATCAAATATCACTCATGCCAATACACCAAAAAACCAATAAAATCAATAAATTTCAAACATCACAATGCAAATCAAAACATGTCTAATTCCATCCTCACTAATTTGGTGAAGGGCGACAACACCGACTTCCTGCAATTCAAAGCGATTATTATTATCAAAGAAATTGTGCAGATAAAGAAGTTATCATCACTATAGTGATGAAAATTCATGCATAAAATGCATAATCTACAAAAAATTATATATCAAAAGCATCAATATGAGACTGTCCTGTGCAGAGAATGAGCTGGTATAAAAACTTTGCATCAATATATTATTCCTAAAGTTTTACATATGATACTGCCAATCTAATTTCACATCTTTTTTGTTGAAAAATACTGTCTAATATTATTTAGAATTCACACTCCAATTTCATATACCTTCAAGTGATTTGTCTTTTATTTTTCTGAAACTGTAGCCCGGTTTTTTCCTGGTGACAAATTTTCAAGACAGAGAATTCTTTTGAAGAAGCAATTTGAACTGTTACCAACCCAACATCCAACTCAAAAATATTGATCAATATTCATGCTTTAGCCATTACACTATCGCATTCAATGCTTATCAGTGTTATGATCTATAGCTAGTGTGAAGTAGTTTAGTCATTTATGATTTTATTTTGAATCAATTAAGTCAAAATCTTGCCCAAATCTTAAGATTGAAGCCAAGTGGCAAATGTTGAAGTACTCTGGAATGAATATTTAATATTGATGTTTAAACAGCAAAACGAAAATGAATTAAATTATAGAAGTGTTACACCAAATTACAACAAATTACAGCTTAAAAAATTTCCTTCAAATACCTTCATTTAAGCAATAAATGATATAGATATGGGCAGCTAGATAAATTGAAGATATGGGCAGCCACTTATAAGTGCTAGTTCTGCAATAAGAAAATCAAGTCAAAAAGTGGAGTTTGTAAAAGCATACGATCTGGACCATCACCTATTGTTTCCACTTTACTGTGCCCTATATCTACTCTATGCCCTCACCATATGATTGTTGGCCCTGGAATATGTGGACGTGTCGATGGACTATTGGATACCAGCAAAGGTATCAAGAACAAAAATCTTAAAAGTTAAATTTGCTCCACGAGAAAGACATATGCTTTTGTTATATTATGTAGTTTAACATCGACACAAATTGATATATACCAAATAAAAAATGTATTGATTAAAATATCACATGAATTTTTATTTTTTTAAATAAAATAAGATTTCATTAATAAAAAAAATTATACTTTCATAAAATCTTATAGTGTATTAGTTATAATGATGTATATTTTGATACAAAATATGTAAGATTTTGGCACATAGTGTAAAAAAAAATTTCCTTTCATAAAAATACTGGTTATAGTAAAAATATGTAAAATCAATAAAATTTATATAATTCTAACAATGAATTTTCCCTAAGCTGAAATATTTATACTAAAAAGAAAGAAAAAGATATTGATTAAGTGGAATGTTGCTTTAGAGTTAGGCTACATCACTTTAACAACTTAGTCAGTTGAACTTACTATGAGGGATGGACTTAATAAGAATAAGGACAAGGCTGATTCAAACAAGGACGGAATTATTACATGTTACATTAATAATGAGAAAGAAAAAGAGAAAGATAAAGCGAAAGATGCTTCAAAGTTTGGAGGCAAGAGACTTGTGAGTAGGATGAATGAGAGGATGGGTATTTAGTGACAAAGTTCTGCTGCAACAGTACTCGTTTATTTATCTTTATCATTACACAAGTCCTTTTTCTTCTAAAAAGAGAGAATATTAAATCTGCACCGCTTATTCTCTAACATACACGTTCTCTTTTTATGTAGTATCAAATACTATCTTATAATGCTTTATTTTATCTATCTTGTTTTAAAATGTTAAGATGTGTTATTTTATAACTTTTACCGAATAATTTTGTGATGAAAATGTCATAAATACTTTAATTGTAATTTTAGTCCCTTTTATTTTGGTGTTTTTTGGTGTAAATAATAAATAAAGGTTTAGTAATAATAATTAAAATATAATTAGTCATACTAGTGGTTCTTTATAGAAGAGCAAGTGAAATTCACAATTCGTGATTTGATGGTTCATTTTAAAGTGGAGTTTGTAAAAGCATACGATCTGAACCATCACCTATTGTTTCCACTTTACCGTGCCCTATATCTACTCTATGCCCTCACCATATGATTATTGGCCCTGGAATATGTGGACGTGTCGATGGACTATTGGATTACCAGCAAATTTATCAAGAACAAAAATCTTAAAAGTTAAATTTGCTCCAAGAGAAAGACATATGGTTTTGTTATATTATGTAGTTTGACATCGACACAAATTGATATATACCAAATAAAAAATGTATTGATTAAAATATCACATGAATTTTTATTTTTTAAAATAAAATAAGATTTCATTAATAAAAAAAAATTATACTTTCATAAAATCTTATAGTGTATTAGTTATAATGATCTACATTTTGATACAAAATATGTAAGATTTTGGCACGTAGTGTAAAAAAAATTTTCCTTTTATAAAAATACTGGTTATAGTAAAAATATGTAAAATCAATAAAATTTATATAATTTTAACAATGAATTTTCCCTAAGTTGAAATATTTATACTAAAAAGAAAGAAAAAGATATTGATTAAGTGGACTGTTGCTTTTGAGTTAGGCTACATCACTTTAACAACTTAGTCAGTTGAACTTACTATGAGGGATGGACTTAATAAGAATAAGGACAAGGCTGATTCAAACAAGGACGGAATTATTACATGTTACATTAATAATGAGAAAGAAAAAGAGAAAGATAAAGCGAAAGATGCTTCAAAGTTTGGAGGCAAGAGACTTGTGAGTAGGATGAATGAGAGGATGGGTATTTAGTGACAAAGTTCTGCAGCAACAATACTCGTTTATTTATCTTTATCATTACACAAGTCCTTTTTCTTCTAAGAAGAGAGAATATTAAATCTGCACCGCTTATTCTTTAACGTACACGTTCTTATTTTATGTAGTATCAAATACTATCTTATAATGCTTTATTTTATCTATCTTGTTTTAAAATGTTAAGATGTGTTATTTTATAACTTTTACCGAATAATTTTGTGATGAAAATGACATAAATACTTTAATTGTAATTTTAGTCCCTTTTATTTCGGTGTTTTTTGGTGTAAATAATAAAGAAAGGTCTAGTAATATAATTAAAATATAATTAGTCATACTAGTGGTTCTTTATAGAAGAGCGAGTGAAATTCAAAATTCTTGATTTGATGGTTCATTTTAAAGTGGAGTTTGTAGAAGCATACGGTCTGGACCATCACCTATTGTTTCCACTTTACCGTGCCCTATATCTACTCTATGCCCTCACCATATGATTGGTGAACCTGGAATATGTGGACGTGTCGAAGGACTATTGGATACCAGCAAAGGTATCAAGAACAAAAATCTTAAAAGTAAAATTTGCTCCGAGAGAAAGACATATGCTTTTGTTATATTATGTAGTTTAAGATCGACATAAATTGATATATACCAAATAAAAAATGTATTGATAAAAATATCACATGAATTTTTATTTTTTTTTAAATAAAATAAGATTTCATTAATAAAAAAAAAATTATACTTTCATAAAATCTTATAGTGTATTAGCCACAGTGATGTATATTTTGATACAAAATATGTAAGATTTTGGCACATAATGTAAATTTTTTCTCCTTTCATAAAAATACTGGTTATACTAAAAATATGTAAAATCAATAAAATTTATATAATTTTAACAATGAATTTTCCCTAAGTTGAAATATTTATACTAAAAAGAAAGAAAAAGATATTGATTAAGTGGACTGTTGCTTTTGAGTTAGGCTACATCACTTTAACAACTTTGTTATTGAACTTACTATGAGGTATGGACTTAACAAGAATAAGGACAAGGCTGATTCAAACAAGGACGGAATTATTACATGTTACATTAATAATGAGAAAGAAAAAGTGAAAGATAAAGCGAAAGATGCTTCAAAGTTTGGAGGCAAGAGACCTGTGAGTATGATGAATGAGAGGATGGGTATTTAGTGACAAAGTTCTGCTGCAACAGTAATCGTTTATTTATCTTTATCATTACACAAGTCCTTTTTCTTCTAAGAAGAGAGAATATTAAATTTGCACCGCTTATTCTTTAACGTACACGTTCTTATTTTATGTAGTATCAAATACTATCTTATAATGTTTTATTTTATTTATCTTGTTTTAAAATGTTAAGATGTTTTATTATATAACTTTTACCGTATAATTTTGTGCTGAAAATGACATAAATACTTTAATTGTAATTTTAGTCCTTTTTTTTTTGGTGTTTTTTGGTGTAAATAATAAAGAAAGGTCTAGTAATAATAATTAAAATATAATTAGTCATACTAGTGGTTCTTTATAGAAGAGCGAGTGAAATTCAAAATTCTTGATTTGATGGTTCATTTTAAAGTGGAGTTTGTAGAAGCATATGATCTGGTCCATCACCTATTGTTTCCACTTTACCGTGCCTTATATCTACTCTATGCCCTTACCATATGATTGTTGGCCCTGGAATATGTGGACGTGTCGATGGACTTAAAAGTTAAATATGCTCCAAGAGAAAGACATATGCTTTTATTATATTATGTAGTTTAACATCGACACAAATTGATATAAAGCAAATCAAAAATGTATTGATAAAAATATCACATGAATTTTTATTTATTTTTAAATAAAATTAGATTTCATTAATAAAAAAAATTTATACTTTCATAAAATCTTATAGTGTATTAGTTATAGTGATGTATATTTTGATACAAAATATGTAAGATTTTGGCACATAATGTAATTTTTTTTCCTTTCATAAAAATACTGGTTATACTAAAAATATGTAAAATCAATAAAATTTATATAATTTTAACAATGAATTTTTCCTAAGTTGAAAATTTATACTAAAAAGAAAGAAAAAGATATTGATTAAGTGGACTGTTGCTTTTGAGTTAGGCTACATCACTTTAACAACTTAGTCAGTTGAACTAACTATGAGGGATATACTTAACAAGTGTAACACCCATATATAATTACATGCATCAAATCATATAAATATACATGAATCCAAGTATTTGATACTGAAATACCAATAAGTTCCTAGTCAACACATTATACATATTAATGCCCTAATACAAAAGTTCTACACAATGGCATAATACATACAAGATGTTCAAAAGTATCTCTAATGTACCAATTAATAAAACCTCAGTGCCAGTTAATAACATTAGAGCATTTAATTTAATACGGGGTATTACATCCTTCCCCCCTTAAATAGAAATTCGTCCTCGAATTTAAGAATTACCTGAATAGATGAGGGTAAGCATCCCGCATTTCCGATTCAAGCTCCCACGTAGCATCACCCGGATGCGTCACATCCCACTGAACCTTAACAAGAGGAATTTCCTTATTTCTCAACACTTTAGTCTCTCTTCCCACGATACGGCTCGGTAAGGGTTCAAAAGTCAAATCTGATTCTTTCTCAACTGCATCTGGTAACACTGGCTGAAGAGGATCAGGAATAAACTTCCGAAGTTGAGACACGTGAAAAACATCATGCATTTCCGATAGAGAAGGTGGTAAAGCTAAACGATAAGCTAATTCACCAATCCTTTCTAGAATCTCATACGGTCCCACGTATCTCAGACTTAACTTTCTTGACTTAAACGGTCCCTTCAACCTCAATATCGGAGTAACCTTCAAGAATACATGGTCACCTTCCAAGGTGATTCTTACCACAACCACGACACACCAGAGGTGCACTAAACCGAGAACCTTACACTTGTTTCCCTTAGAAAACTTGTGACCTAGGCCGAAACTGTTGGCTTGGCCTTCCTCTCTCATTCTGATTCTTCTTCAAATCTTCCTCAGCTTGAACTTTCTTCAAACTGGTCTCAGCCACATAACATTGTCACAACAACTCCGTATAAGTAGTGAACTCCCTCTGGGACACACTATGTGAGATATCAGCCCTTAAACCAAACAGAAACTGGTCCACCTTCCAACTCACATCAGGAGCATACGCGGCCTGCCTAGAGTAAGCAGCCAAAATTTCAAACTTCTCAGCATAAGTAGCTACTGGCATATTTTCCTGCCTTAACTGTTGGAACTCCAACTCCTTCTTAGTCCTCAGTGAACTAGGAAAGTATTTCTCCATAAAAATGGTCTTGAAATTTTCCCATTCCTTAGGTACTTCCTGAGTAGTCATCAAAGCAGAAGCACCCTTCCACCATCTCATAGCTGGACATTTAAGTGAATGAAAAGCAAACACCACCTTGTTCTCTTCACTACAATGCACGATCTCAAAGATTCCTTCTACATTGGCCACCCACTCATGCGCCTTTATAGGATCTAATCCACCATGAAATTCCGGAGGATTCATGCGAATGAAATCCTTATAAGTCGCACCTGCAGCTTCGGGTACAACCACTGGAACATTATGACCGCCATTCATCTATTGTATCATCTGCAGCATGAACTGGGGCCACGGAATATTCTCACCGCCATTCGGTTGATTCACTTCTGGGGGTTGAGTGTGGGGGTCAACCACGAGTCCTGCGTCCGTCCACCATGTTCATGGAGGTCATGTAAATGGGATTAAGTTGATCAGGCTCAATACCATAGTCATACACAACAAAAATCATGGGAACACAACACATCTTAGACAGAAGAAACACTTATAATATCTCATGGCAAGGTCGAGGATACGACCTGCTCTTATACCAACTGTAACACCCATATATAATTACATGCATCAAATCATATAAATATACATGAATCCAAGTATTTGGTACTGAAATACCACAAAGTTCCTAGTCAACACATTATACATATTAATGCCCTAATACAAAAGTTCTACACAACGACATAATACATACAAGATGTTCAAAAGTATCTCTAATGTACCAATTAATAAAACCTCAATGCCAGTTATTAACATTAGAGCATTTAATTTAATACGGGGTATTACAACAAGAATAAGGACAAGGCTGATTCAAACAAGGACGGAATTTTTACATGTTACATTAATAATGAGAAAGAAAAAGTGAAAGATAAAGCGAAAGATGCTTCAAAGTTTGGGGGCAAGAGACGTGTGAGTATGATGAATGAGAGGATGGGTATTTAGTGACAAAGTTCTGCTGCAACAATACTCGTTTATTTATCTTTGTCATTACACAAGTGCTTTTTCTTCTAAGAAGAGAGAATATTAAATCTGCACCGCTTATTCTCTAACATACACGTTCTTATTTTATGTATTATCAAATACTATCTTATAATGCTTTATTTTATTTATCTGGTTTTAAAATGTTAAGATGTGTTATTATATAACTTTTACAGAATAATTTGCTCCGGGAGAAAGACATATGCTTTTATTATATTATGTATTTTAACATCGACACAAATTGATATATACCAAATCAAAAATGTATTGATAAAAATATCACATGAATTTTTATTTTTTTTTAAATAAAATAAGATTTCATTAATAAATAAAAAACAATATTTTCATAAAATCTTATAGTGTATTAGTTATAGTGATGTATGTTTTGATACAAAATATGTAAGATTTTGGCACATAATGTAAAAAAAAAAATTCCTTTCATAATAATACTGGTTATACTAAAAATATGTAAAATCAATAAAATTTATATAATTTTAACAATGAATTTTCCCTAAGTTGAAATATTTATACTAAAAAGAAAGAAAAAGATATTGATTAAGTGGACTGTTGCTTTTGAGTTAGGCTACATCACTTTAACAACTTAGTCAGTTGAGCTTACTATGAGGGATGGACTTAACAATAATAAGGACAAGGCTGATTCAAACAAGGACGAAATTATTACATGTTACATTAATAATGAGAAAGTAAAAGTGAAAGATAAAGCGAAAGATGCTTCAAAGTTTGGAGGCAAGAGACGTGTGAGTATGATGAATGAGAGGATGGGTATTTAGTGACATAGTTCTGCTGCAACAGTACTCGTTTATTTATCTTTATCATTACACAAGTCCATTTTCTTCTAAAAAGAGAGAATATTAAATATGAACCGCTTATTCTTTAACATACACGTTCTTATTTTATGTAGTATCAAATACTATCTTATAATGCTTTATTTTATTTATCTTGTTTTAAAATGTTAAGATGTGTTATAATATAACTTTTACCGAATAATTTTGTGATGAAAATGTCATAAATACTTTAATTGTAATTTTAGTCCCTTTTATTTTGGTGTTTTTTGGTGTAAATAATAAAGAAAGGTCTAGTAATAATAATTAAAATATAATTAGTCAAACTAGTGGTTCTTTATAGAATAGCCAGTGAAATTCAAAATTCTTGATTTGATGGTTCATTTTAAAGTGGAGTTTGTAAAAGCATACGATCTGGACCATCACCTATTATTTCCACTTTACCGTGCCCTATATCTACTCTATGCCCTCACCATACGATTGTTGGCCCTGGAATATGTGGACGTGTCGATGGACTATTGGATACCAGCAAAGGTATCAAGAACAAAAATTTTAAAAGTTAAGTTTTCTCCGAGAGAAAGACATATGCTTTTATTATATTATGTAGTTTAACATCGACACAAATTGATATATACCAAATCAAAAATGTATGGATAAAAATATCACATGAATTTTTATTTTTTTTAAATAAAATAAGATTTCATTAATAAATAAAAAATTATACTTTCATAAAATCTTATAGTGTATTAGTTATAGTGATGTATGTTTTGATACAAAATATGTAAGATTTTGGCACATAATGTAAAAAAAAATTCCTTTCATAAAAATACTGGTTATACTAAAAATATGTAAAATCAATAAAATTTATATAATTTTAACAATGAATTTTCCCTAAGTTGAAATATTTATACTAAAAAGAAAGAAAAAGATATTGATTAAATGGACTGTTGCTTTTGAGTTAGGCTACATCACTTTAACAACTTAGTCAGTTGAACTAACTATGAGGGATATACTTAACAAGAATAAGGACAAGGCTGATTCAAACCAGGACGGAGTTATTACATGTTACATTAATAATGAGAAAGAAAAAGTGAAAGATAAAGCAAAAGATGCATCAAAGTTTGGAGGCAAGAGACGTGTGAGTATGATGAATGAGAGGATGGGTATTTAGTGACAAAAGTCTGCTGCAACAGTACTCGTTTATTTATCTTTATAATTACACAAGTCCTTTTTCTTCTAAGAAGAGAGAATATTAAATCTGCACCGCTTATTCTTTAACATACACGTTCTTATTTTATGTAGTATCAAATACTATCTTATAATGTTTTATTTTATTTATCTTGTTTTAAAATGTTAAGATGTGTTATTATATAACTTTTACCGTATAATTTTGTGCTGAAAATGACATAAATACTTTAATTCTAATTTTAGTCCTTTTTTTTTTTGGTGTTTTTTGGTGTAAATAATAAAGAAAGGTCTAGTAATAATAATTAAAATATAATTAGTCATACTAGTGGTTCTTTATATAAGAGCGAGTGAAATTCAAAATTCTTGATTTGATGGTTCATTTTAAAGTGGAGTTTGTAAAAGCATACGATCTGGACCATCACCTATTGTTTCCACGTTACCGTGCCCTATATCTACTCTATGCCCTCACCATATGATTGTTGGCCCTGGAATATGTGGACGTGTCGATGGACTATTGGATACCAGCAAAGGTTTCAAGAACAAAAATCTTAAAAGTTAAATTTGCTCCGAGAGAAAGACATATGCTTTTTTATATTATGTAGGTTAACATCGACACAAATTGATATATACCAAATAAAAAATGTATTGATAAAAATATCACATGAATTTTTATTTTTTTTAAATAAAATAAGATTTCATTAATAAAAAAAAATTATACTTTCATAAAATCGTATAGTGTATTAGTTATAGTGATGTATATTTTGATACAAAATATGTAAGATTTTGGCACATAATTTAAAATTTTTTTGCCTTTCATAAAAATACTGGTTATACTAAAAATATGTAAAATCAATAAAATTTATATAATTTTAACAATGAATTTTCCCTAAGTTAAAATATTTATACTAAAAAGAAAGAAAAAGATATTGATTAAGTGGACTGTTGCTTTTGAGTTAGGCTACATCACTTTAACAACTTAGTCAGTTGAACTAACAATGAGGGATGGACTTAACAAGAATAAGGACAAGGCTGATTCAAACAAGGACGGAATTATTACATGTTACATTAATAATGAGAAAGAAAAAGTGAAAGATAAAGCATAAGATGCATCAAAGATTGGAGGCAAGAGACGTGTGAGTATGATGAATGAGAGGATGGGTATTTAGTGACAAAGTTCTGCTGCAACAGTACTCGTTTATTTATCTTTATAATTACACATGACCTTTTTCTTCTAAGAAGAGAGAATATTAAATCTGCACCGCTTATTCTTTAACATACACGTTCTTATTTTATGTAGTATCAAATACTATCTTATAATGTTTTATTTTATTTATCTTGTTTTAAAATGTTAAGATGTTTTATTATATAACTTTTACCGTATAATTTTGTGCTGAAAATGACATAAATACTTTAATTGTAATTTTAGTCCTTTTTTTTTTGGTGTTTTTTGGCGTAAATAATAAAGAAAGGTCTAGTAATAATAATTAAAATATAATTAGTCATACTAGTGGTTCTTTATAGAAGAGCTAGTGAAATTCAAAATTCTTGATTTGATGGTTCATTTTAAAGTGGAGTTTGTAAAAGCATACGATCTGGACCATCACCTATTGTTTCCACTTTACCGTGCCCTATATCTACTCTATGCCCTCACCATATGATTGTTGGCCCTGGAATATGTGGACGTGTCGATGGATTATTGGATACCAGCAAAGGTATCAAGAACAAAAATCTTAAAAGTTAAATTTGCTCCGAGAGAAAGACATATGCTTTTATTATATTATGTAGTTTAACATCGACACAAATTGATATATACCAAATAAAAAATGTATTGATAAAAATATCACATGAAATTTTATTTTTTTTTAATAAAATAAGATTTGATTATAAAAAAAAATTATACTTTCATAAAATCTTATAGTGTATTAGTTATAGTGATGTATATTTTGATACAAAATATGTAAGATTTTGGCACATAATTTAAATTTTTTTTGCCTTTCATAAAAATACTGGTTATACTAAAAATATGTAAAATCAATAAAATTTATATAATTTTAACAATGAATTTTCCCTAAGTTAAAATATTTATACTAAAAAGAAAGAAAAAGATATTGATTAAGTGGACTGTTGCTTTTGAGTTAGGCTACATCACTTTAACAACTTAGTCAGTTGAACTAACTATGAGGGATGGACTTAACAAGAATAAGGACAAGGCTGATTCAAACAAGGACGGAATTATTACATGTTACATTAATAATGAGAAAGAAAAAGTGAAAGATAAAGAAAAAGATCCCTCAAAGTTTGGAGGCAAGAGACGTGTGAGTATGATGAATGAGAGGATGGGTATTTAGTGACAAAGTTCTGCTGCAACGGTACTCGTTTATTTATCTTTATAATTACAGAAGTCCTTTTTCTTCTAAGAAGAGAGAATATTAAATCTGCACCGCTTATTCTTTAACATACACGTTCTTATTTTATGTAGTATCAAATACTATCTTATAATGTTTTATTTTATTTATCTTGTTTTAAAATGTTAAGATGTGTTATTATATAACTTTTACCGTATAATTTTGTGCTGAAAATGACATAAATACTTTAATTGTAATTTTAGTCCTTTTTTTTTGGTGTTTTTTGGTGTAAATAATAAAGAAAGGTCTAGTAATAATAATTAAAATATAATTAGTCATACTAGTGGTTCTTTATAGAAGAGCGAGTGAAATTCAAAATTCTTGATTTGATGGTTCATTTTAAAGTGGAGTTTGTAAAAGCATACGATCTGGACCATCACCTATTGCTTCCACTTTACCGTGCCCTATCTCTACTCTATGCCCTCACCATATGATTGTTGGCCCTGGAATATGTGGACGTGTCGATGGACTATTGGATACCAGCAAAGGTATCAAGAACAAAAATCTTAAAAGATAAATTTGCTCCGAGAGAAAAACATATGCTTTTATTATATTATGTAGTTTAACATCGACACAAATAGATATATACCAAATAAAAAATGTATTGATAAAAATATCACATGAATTTTTATTTTTTTAAATAAAATAAGATTTTATTAATAAAAAAAAATTATACTTTCATAAAATCTTATAGTGTAGTAGTTATAGTGATGTATATTTTGATACAAAATATGTAAGATTTTGGCACATAATTTAAAATTTTTTTGCCTTTCATAAAAATACTGGTGATACTAAAAATATGTTAAATCAATAAAATTTATATAATTTTAACAATGAATTTTCCCTAAGTTGAAATATTTATACTAAAAAGAAAGAAAAAGATAACTAGTAAGTGGACTGTTGCTTTTGAGTTAGGCTACATCACTTTAACAACTTAGTCAGTTGAACTTACTATGCGGGATGGACTTAACAAGAATAAGGACAAGGCTGATTCAAACAAGGACGAAATTATTACATGTTACATTAATAATGAGAAAGAAAAAGTGAAAGATAAAGCCAAAGATGCATCAAAGTTTGGAGGCAAGAGACGTGTGAGTATGATGAATGAGAGGATGGGTATTTAGTGACAAAGTTCTGCTGCAACGGTACTCGTTTTTTTATCTTTATAATTACACAAGTCCTTTTCCTTCTAAGAAGAGAGAATATTTAATCTGCACCGCTTATTCTTTAACATACACGTTCTTATTTTATGTAGTATCAAATACTATCTTATAATGTTTTATTTTATTTATCTTGTTTTAAAATGTTAAGATGTGTTATTATATAACTTTTACCGTATAATTTTGTGCTGAAAATGACATAAATACTTTAATTGTAATTTTAGTCCCTTTTTTTTTTGGTGTTTTTTGGTGTAAATAATAAAGAAAGGTCTAGTAATAATAATTAAAATATAATTAGTCATACTAGTGGTTCTTTATAGAAGAGCGAGTGAAATTCAAAATTCTTGATTTGATGGTTCATTTTAAAGTGGAGTTTGTAAAAGCATACGATCTGGACCATCACCTATTGCTTCCACTTTACCGTGCCCTATCTCTACTCTATGCCCTCACCATATGATTGTTGGCCCTGGAATATGTGGACGTGTCGATGGACTATTGGATACCAGCAAAGGTATCAAGAACAAAAATCTTAAAAGATAAATTTGCTCCGAGAGAAAAACATATGCTTTTATTATATTATGTAGTTTAACATCGACACAAATTGATATATACCAAATAAAAAATGTATTGATAAAAATATCACATGAATTTTTATTTTTTTAAATAAAATAAGATTTCATTAATAAAAAAAAATTATACTTTCATAAAATCTTATAGTGTAGTAGTTATAGTGATGTATATTTTGATACAAAATATGTAAGATTTTGGCACATAATTTAAAATTTTTTTGCCTTTCATAAAAATACTGGTTATACTAAAAATATTTAAAATCAATAAAATTTATATAATTTTAACAATGAATTTTCCCTAAGTTAAAATATTTATACTAAAAAGAAAGAAAAAGATATTGATTAAGTGGACTGTTGCTTTTGAGTTAGGCTACATCACTTTAACAACTTAGTCAGTTGAACTAACTATGAGGGATGGACTTAACAAGAATAAGGACAAGGCTGATTCAAACAAGGACGGAATTATTACATGTTACATTAATAATGAGAAAGAAAAAGTGAAAGATAAAGCCAAAGATCCATCAAAGTTTGGAGGCAAGAGACGTGTGAGTATGATGAATGAGAGGATGGGTATTTAGTGACAAAGTTCTGCTGCAACGGTACTCGTTTATTTATCTTTATAATTACACAAGTCCTTTTTCTTCTAAGAAGAGAGAATATTAAATCTGCACCGCTTATTCTTTAACATACACGTTCTTATTTTATGTAGTATCAAATACTATCTTATAATGTTTTATTTTATTTATCTTGTTTTAAAATGTTAAGATGTGTTATTATATAACTTTTACCGTATAATTTTGTGCTGAAAATGACATAAATACTTTAATTGTAATTTTAGTCCTTTTTTTTTTGTGTTTTTTGGTGTAAATAATAAAGAAAGGTCTAGTAATAATAATTAAAATATAATTAGTCATACTAGTGGTTCTTTATAGAAGAGCGAGTGAAATTCAAAATTCTTGATTTGATAGTTCATTTTAAAGTGGAGTTTGTAAAAGCATACGATCTGGACCATCACCTATTGTTTCCATTTTACCGTGCCCTATATCTACTCTATGCCCTCACCATATGATTGTTGGCCCTGGAATATGTGGACGTGTCGATGGACTATTGGATACCAGCAAAGGTATCAAGAACAAAAATCTTAAAAGTTAAATTTGCTCCGAGAGAAAGACATATGCTTTTATTATATTATGTAGTTTAACATCGATACAAATTGATATATACCAAATAAAAAATGTATTGATAAAAATATCACATGAATTTTTATTTTTTTTAAATAAAATAAGATTTCATTATTAAAAAAAAATTATACTTTCATAAAATCTTATAGTGTAGTAGTTATAGTGATGTATATTTTGATACAAAATATGTAAGATTTTGGCACATAATTTAAAATTTTTTGCCTTTCATAAAAATACTGGTTATACTAAAAATATGTAAAATCAATAAAATTTATATAATTTTAACAATGAATTTTCCCTAAGTTAAAATATTTATACTAAAAAGAAAGAAAAAGATATTGATTAAGTGGACTGTTGCTTTTGAGTTAGGCTACATCACTTTAACAACTTAGTCAGTTGAACTAACAATGAGGGATGGACTTAACAAGAATAAGGACAAGGCTGATTCAAACAAGGACAGAATTATTACATGTTACATTAATAATGAGAAAGAAAAAGTGAAAGATAAAGCCAAAGATCAATCAAAGTTTGGAGGCAAGAGACGTGTTAGTATGATGAATGAGAGGATGGGTATTTAGTGACAAAGTTCTGCTGCAACGGTACTCGTTTATTTATCTTTATAATTACACAAGTCCTTTTTCTTCTAAGAAGAGAGAATATTAAATCTGCATCGCTTATTCTTTAACATACACGTTCTTATTTTATGTCGTATCAAATACTATCTTATAATGTTTTATTTTATTTATCTTGTTTTAAAATGTTAAGATGTGTTATTATATAACTTTTACCGTATAATTTTGTGCTGAAAATGACATAAATACTTTAATTGTAATTTTAGTCCTTTTTTTTTTGGTGTTTTTTGGTGTAAATAATAAAGAAAGGTCTAGTAATAATAATTAAAATATAATTAGTCATACTAGTGGTTCTTTATAGAAGAGCGAGTGAAATTCAAAATTCTTGATTTGATGGTTCATTTTAAAGTGGAGTTTGTAAAAGCATACGATCTGGACCATCACCTATTGCTTCCACTTTACCGTGCCCTATCTCTACTCTATGCCCTCACCATATGATTGTTGGCCCTGGAATATGTGGACGTGTCGATGGACTATTGGATACCAGCAAAGGTATCAAGAACAAAAATCTTAAAAGATAAATTTGCTCCGAGAGAAAAACATATGCTTTTATTATATTATGTAGTTTAACATCGACACAAATTGATATATACCAAATAAAAAATGTATTGATAAAAATATCACATGAATTTTTATTTTTTTAAATAAAATAAGATTTCATTAATAAAAAAAAATTATACTTTCATAAAATCTTATAGTGTAGTAGTTATAGTGATGTATATTTTGATACAAAATATGTAAGATTTTGGCACATAATTTAAAATTTTTTTGCCTTTCATAAAAATACTGGTGATACTAAAAATATGTTAAAATCAATAAAATTTATATAATTTTAACAATGAATTTTCCCTAAGTTGAAATATTTATACTAAAAAGAAAGAAAAAGATAACTGAGTAAGTGGACTGTTGCTTTTGAGTTAGGCTACATCACTTTAACAACTTAGTCAGTTGAACTTACTATGCGGGATGGACTTAACAAGAATAAGGACAAGGCTGATTCAAACAAGGACGAAATTATTACATGTTACATTAATAATGAGAAAGAAAAAGTGAAAGATAAAGCCAAAGATGCATCAAAGTTTGGAGGCAAGAGACGTGTGAGTATGATGAATGAGAGGATGGGTATTTAGTGACAAAGTTCTGCTGCAACGGTACTCGTTTATTTATCTTTATAATTACACAAGTCCTTTTCTTCTAAGAAGAGAGAATATTAAATCTGCACCGCTTATTCTTTAACATACACGTTCTTATTTTATGTAGTATCAAATACTATCTTATAATGTTTTATTTTATTTATCTTGTTTTAAAATGTTAAGATGTGTTATTATATAACTTTTACCGTATAATTTTGTGCTGAAAATGACATAAATACTTTAATTGTAATTTTAGTCCTTTTTTTTTGGTGTTTTTTGGTGTAAATAATAAAGAAAGGTCTAGTAATAATAATTAAAATATAATTAGTCATACTAGTGGTTCTTTATAGAAGAGCGAGTGAAATTCAAAATTCTTGATTTGATGGTTCATTTTAAAGTGGAGTTTGTAAAAGCATACGATCTGGACCATCACCTATTGCTTCCACTTTACCGTGCCCTATCTCTACTCTATGCCCTCACCATATGATTGTTGGCCCTGGAATATGTGGACGTGTCGATGGACTATTGGATACCAGCAAAGGTATCAAGAACAAAAATCTTAAAAGATAAATTTGCTCCGAGAGAAAAACATATGCTTTTATTATATTATGTAGTTTAACATCGACACAAATTGATATATACCAAATAAAAAATGTATTGATAAAAATATCACATGAATTTTTATTTTTTTTAAATAAAATAAGATTTCATTAATAAAAAAAAATTATACTTTCATAAAATCTTATAGTGTAGTAGTTATAGTGATGTATATTTTGATACAAAATATGTAAGATTTTGGCACATAATTTAAAATTTTTTTGCCTTTCATAAAAATACTGGTGATACTAAAAATATGTAAAATCAATAAAATTTATATAATTTTAACAATGAATTTTCCCTAAGTTGAAATATTTATACTAAAAAGAAAGAAAAAGATAACTAGTAAGTGGACTGTTGCTTTTGAGTTAGGCTACATCACTTTAACAACTTAGTCAGTTGAACTTACTATGCGGGATGGACTTAACAAGAATAAGGACAAGGCTGATTCAAACAAGGACGAAATTATTACATGTTACATTAATAATGAGAAAGAAAAAGTGAAAGATAAAGCCAAAGATGCATCAAAGTTTGGAGGCAAGAGACGTGTGAGTATGATGAATGAGAGGATGGGTATTTAGTGACAAAGTTCTGCTGCAACGGTACTCGTTTATTTATCTTTATAATTACACAAGTCCTTTTCTTCTAAGAAGAGAGAATATTAAATCTGCACCGCTTATTCTTTAACATACACGTTCTTATTTTATGTAGTATCAAATACTATCTTATAATGTTTTATTTTATTTATCTTGTTTTAAAATGTTAAGATGTGTTATTATATAACTTTTACCGTATAATTTTGTGCTGAAAATGACATAAATACTTTAATTGTAATTTTAGTCCCTTTTTTTTTTGGTGTTTTTTGGTGTAAATAATAAAGAAAGGTCTAGTAATAATAATTAAAATATAATTAGTCATACTAGTGGTTCTTTATAGAAGAGCGAGTGAAATTCAAAATTCTTGATTTGATGGTTCATTTTAAAGTGGAGTTTGTAAAAGCATACGATCTGGACCCTCACCTATTGCTTCCACTTTACCGTGCCCTATCTCTACTCTATGCCCTCACCATATGATTGTTGGCCCTGGAATATGTGGACGTGTCGATGGACTATTGGATACCAGCAAAGGTATCAAGAACAAAAATCTTAAAAGATAAATTTGCTCCGAGAGAAAAACATATGCTTTTATTATATTATGTAGTTTAACATCGACACAAATTGATATATACCAAATAAAAAATGTATTGATAAAAATATCACATGAATTTTTATTTTTTTAAATGAAATAAGATTTCATTAATAAAAAAAAATTATACTTTCATAAAATCTTATAGTGTAGTAGTTATAGTGATGTATATTTTGATACAAAATATGTAAGATTTTGGCACATAATTTAAAATTTTTTTGCCTTTCATAAAAATACTGGTTATACTAAAAATATTTAAAATCAATAAAATTTATATAATTTTAACAATGAATTTTCCCTAAGTTAAAATATTTATACTAAAAAGAAAGAAAAAGATATTGATTAAGTGGACTGTTGCTTTTGAGTTAGGCTACATCACTTTAACAACTTAGTCAGTTGAACTAACTATGAGGGATGGACTTAACAAGAATAAGGACAAGGCTGATTCAAACAAGGACGGAATTATTACATGTTACATTAATAATGAGAAAGAAAAAGTGAAAGATAACGTAAAAGATCCATCAAAGTTTGGAGGCAAGAGACGTGTGAGTATGATGAATGAGAGGATGGGTATTTAGTGACAAAGTTCTGCTGCAACGGTACTCGTTTATTTATCTTTATAATTACACAAGTCCTTTTTCTTCTAAGAAGAGAGAATATTAAATCTGCACCGCTTATTCTTTAACATACACGTTCTTATTTTATGTAGTATCAAATACTATCTTATAATGTTTATTTTATTTATCTTGTTTTAAAATGTTAAGATGTGTTATTATATAACTTTTACCGTATAATTTTGTGCTGAAAATGACATAAATACTTTAATTGTAATTTTAGTCCTTTTTTTTTGTGTTTTTTGGTGTAAATAATAAAGAAAGGTCTAGTAATAATAATTAAAATATAATTATTCATACTAGTGGTTCTTTATAGAAGAGCGAGTGAAATTCAAAATTCTTGATTTGATAGTTCATTTTAAAGTGGAG